>NC_068918.1:75648842-75948842 GCF_023091745.1 Budorcas taxicolor
GGGGTAGCAACGAGTTGAACATGACTGAGAGACTAAGTACACAGCACAAAGAGGTAAAAGTCCTCTGCTACCATGTGAGATTTGGATTGCATCTATAAGTAAATTTAACCCAGTAGGTGCTAGGCTATGTTCTTTGTTGTTCATGGTGGTTTAATCGCTCAGCTGTGTCCAACGCTTTGTGACCCTATAGACTGTAGCCCTCCAGGCTCTTCTGTCCATGGGATTTCCCTGGCAAGAAGACTGGAGTGGGCTGCCATTTCCTTCTGCAGAGGATCTTCCCAACCCAGGGATGGAACTGGGGTCTCTTGCATTGTAGGCAGATTCTGTAGTGACAGCCACCAGGGAAGCCCGTGGTTTTCGTTATTTGGCATAAATGTCCAAATCAAAAATTAAAATGCAACTCTTCCCCAGACAGTTTGAGCAACTATTTCTTAGAACTATTTAAAAGTAAGGTATGACATAACCAAAAGACCAACTGGCTATGACTAACAGACTAACATCCTACATCAATGTAGGAAACATAATTGATTGAATAACTTGGGCTCAGACTGGATATGAGAAGGTGGATTCTATTCATTTTTTTCTGTGCACGGAGCTTAGTTCATACCTCAGGATTTCACAGCACTAAAGTCACTTACAAGAGAATAAGATTCTTACTCAAGTGCTTAGGACTTTGTTCCTGCATCACAACATAACCATGTAAGTCTTACATCTCATCAATATATCCTTTTATCTCATACAGTAGACCCTTACATTTATTATAAAAAAACCACCATATAACACCATTTATTCTACATTGCTATTTTTTTAAATGTGATACTTATATTCTCAGACAGAACTACTTATTTTGTAGCATATTTTTACAAAATTAAAAAAGATTGAAAACTTTTTTTTGGTCTACCTATTGAAGACAAGTTTATTAAGGTAGTGTAGAGTGGATGAGTTTTCTAAAAGATTTCTTTCATATGTTCTTTGCAGACTGCCCAAGAAAATAGATAAATACTCCACCAAGTCACATCGTATTATGAGTGATTTGATCACTGGTAGCTGGCATAAACAGCAATGAAAATGCATTTTTAAAAAAATTAAATGCTGAGCTGGTCACACCCACTCACCAGGCAAATATTATAAACACAACTCCTGTGATTTTTACCATAAGGAGGCTATTTGTCTTATTTATTTCTAGCTTCTAGCACAGTGTCTGATCCTAGTAACCATTCAATAAATATCTGTTTAACATAGTCTGGTGAAATAGAAATAGCCAGAGAAAATAGCTGGAAATAAAGATTATGGTAAGTTTTCCTCTTTGCTATGCTTTTCCTTTTTTTCTGGAAGCCAAAGTGTATTCTTTATAGGTAATTCACACCAGCAACTCCCTTACAGCAAATTTACAAGTAATTATAAGTATCTTTAAAAGATTGCATAGAAAAAGTCTCTGTTCATGGTGGTTAGAAAGCATGTTGATAAGGCAGACCTCAGCTTTTGAAAAGGATGTGAAGTAACCTGAGCCTGCACAATAGTCTCTTACCCCAGACCACTCTGTATACAATTGCTTCTTACAACATGGTTTGCAGAAGTCAACAATCACCAAGGAAGAATAAATTGAACATGCAACCATTTCTCAAAGCAAGTTATTTTATATTCTGTTAGTGTTTGTATAAGAGACACTTTCTAATTTCTCTCCAACTCTTCAACATAAGCACTGAACAATAAACCCTGAAATTTCATTTTCTAAACAAAATGTAAAGTTGAGACTAAGAATCTATACTGATTGTGGGACTGATTCGTCCAATGAAACTGAAATTCTTCCATTTTCTTCCCATCTCCCTACAAAGTGCTATAACCCAAAAAGAATTTTCAACTTGAACATCATTATAACTTTAGGGTACATTGTAGATACAAATGACAAATCTGAATTAAAATAATAATATAGGCACAAGGTCTGGAAAGCATTGTTTGTCTATTTTTTATTTGTTTAAGTGGATGTGCTATATGCTGTAAGGCCAGGAAGGAAACAAAGTTATCATGTTATAGTCAGAAACTGGGCATGTTAAAAGTTTTTGACCAGACAGGTATGGACCAAAAACATCCAGAGGAAGGTTTTTTTCAAGTTTTGAAAGTATTGGTGCAAGAAGAAAAGAGTACAAAAAAACACAACTAAAATAGAAAACTCAAAAATGATGGGTATAAGAGACAGTAATACAAAGAGGGTATGAGCGAGAATGAGAAGATAGAAGAAAATCAGAGAAATATGTTCATTTTAACACACTTCAGGAGTTTTAAGAACAGATACTTTGACATGGTAATTGTACTTCTAGGAGTGTATAATAAAGGAATACTGCTAACTTTGTATTAATTCATAAGAGTTACTTTCATAAAAAAAAAGAAACAATCTTGTACAAAGAAGGGAAATACTAATTAAATTATGAAACACTAATGAGATGGAATACTTAAGATGTTTAATGTCTGCATAGAGTATTTCAATGACCTCAGGAATTACTGTAGTATAACATTAAAAAGAAAGAATAAACTTATAAATAGAGTATAATATCAACTTTGATATTAAAATATTTTATTTTTCTTAAAAATAAAAAAGAAATAAAGTTTGAAGTAAATATTTTTAAATGGTAACAACAGAGATAAATATATCCATTCCAAAGAGAAATTCCTGGGACGAAAGACAATGATCCCACCTACTACATGGCCAAATCCTTCTTAGCATATCTTCAAATTCCCAGGAGTTTACCTTCTCATGATTCTTTGTCCCCAGTCCCTGCATCGACTCAAACTATTTATTTTACCTCATGTCAACTTAATCTGGAGCCCTCAGTATCAAGAATTATCATCAATTTTCATAAAAAATGACACTCACCTTGAACATTTCTGAGTTTAATAGAAATCTACTGATGATCTAAACCATCAGGGATGACTGACAGGAGAATGAATGAAGAGATAGAAATCCACTTCACATTATTTCTGCATTTTACTGGCTTCATTCCATCTTATCTTCTCTTTCTTTTCAGGACTTAAACACAAACTCTATTTTCCTGTCTTCCTGTTTGATCTTAGCAATGCCTCTGAAACCTCCGCACCAGCAATACTTAAGCCTCTGGATATATATAGAATGAGGGGAGAGTTGTGGAGACTGACTTTCTACCAGTAACTGTCAATGTTTTCTTCTATTTAAATTAAAATGTGAATATCATATTTTCACTTCCTTGCAAATAACTTCTTAGAGATCTCATGCAGTCAATAAGATCTTATTTTCAAATAACATTTATGAATACAAAATGCTTATGATATGATAAATGAGGCATAAGGATATATGGGTGATACAATAATTTATATAAAAGTTATATACATTTATAGCCTTAAAAAAAAACTTCAGAAAAATACAATAAAATATGTAAAGTATCTGGACAGTGAAATTGTATGTGATTATTACTTTCCCCTTTAGAGTCTTCAGTAGATATTTTATCATATGAAGAAGAATATTTTTCATATCAGGAAAAAATATTTAAAGATGACTCAGGGTCATACTCCGTAAAATTGTTTTTATATTAAGGTAATATCTGATTAGTTAGAGTTACAGAAAGCAAGTTTTCCTTTAAATGTGAAGTATTAATACATATTTCATTTGACCTTGAAACTTAAGCCATTTTATTCCTTGAGACACTGCAGATTTGACTTCTCCTTGTGGCTTCCCTGGTGGCTCAGACAGTAAAGAATCTGCCTACAATGCAGGAGACCTGGGTTTGATCCCTGGGTTGTGAAGATCCCCTGAAGGGAATGTCTAGCCACTCCTGTATTGTCACCTGGAAAACCCCATGGACAGAACAGCCTGGCAAGCCATAGTTCATGGGGTTGCAAAAAGTTGGACACAATTCAGCACCTAACACTTTTTCACTTTGGGGAATTCAATCCTTTCCAGAATTTAAGTGATACACTAGCTAAAAAGAAAGGGAAATAGAAAAAGAAATTGTAAAAATAATATTTGAACTAGAGATACAGTTGCATATAATTTTTAAAGTATTTCTTTCAATAAACACTTTCATTATGAAAGATTTAGCCAAGTGTTTTAGTTTGAAGACTTGGCTATGATCCTCTGAAGTTAAGTGAAATGATGGAATTCTACCTGAGGGCCAACTTCTTAAAAAGTTGCTGATAATGATAATGAGATGAATAAGAAAAGTTCCTGTCCTTAAGCACTTCATGTTTTTTTGGAGACACCCAAGATGCTGGTAGGAATCCCAAGTTTATACAGTTCCTTTTTGCTTTGAGCCTTTAATTATAACTAATGCTTACTTTTTATCTCTGAAAAAATATTGTTACTCTTTGAAGGAACCATATGCAACTTCCTCCTCCTTCCTCCAGAAAAAAGAATGTAAAATATCTCAATGACTTTTTTTCATTCATTTCATGTTGAAATGATAACATCTGGGATATAGTAGGATGAGTAAAATACATTATTAAAATTAATTTCACCTTTTAAAACTTAATTAGGCTAGTTAAATTTTTAAAAATTATATATGGCTCACATTACACACTAGTACATGTTCATTGCACTAAATGGACTCAGTTTATTTCTGTGGAGGAAAAAATAGAGACGACCACTTTTCAAGGCATATTTGTATAAAACATACACTTAATCAGTTACGCTTCAATTTTAGTAGCAAATTAGGAGTGTTAGCCAAAGTGAAGAAGTACACAAGATTTAGCTAAAAAAGAATTGTGTATGAACACTGGGAGTTTTTGTGGCTATATTGTGATGACTGTATAATACAGCGGAAACTAGTGACTCACCTCTTTTATCTTTGGGGGTAGAGTGGAACAGCTCTTTTCCAACTTAGCAACTTGCAACTTGTTTTATATGATTGAAAACAAGTACTTTATTTTAAAAACTCATCAATAGATGCATTCTTACAGGTTTTATAATTTAGTCTTCTTCAAGTGATTATTAGATACTTTAACTACAAATTCTACATCCATCTAGATACATCTTTATACCAGAGAAGAGCCTCTGATTATATACCCAGTGACCACAAATACTGTAAGAATGAAATTAGCCCTTCTCTATTCTCAAGAGTTGAATAAATCAAATTCTCTTCCAATTTGCTGTGATTCCGACTTAGTATTTGCAGTTTCTCAGTTAAATGTATGGAGTTGAATGAAATGTCACTAGAAAGTTAAGACTCACAATACATTAAAAAGAAAAAAGACATTTTTGTTCGTCTCAGTATACTTTCATGGACATCAAGAAAATATGTTTAGAATTTATAAATAAAAATTCAGAATTGCAGCTTCTTAGATTCCTCCCTAGAATCCCTAGTTCAAGGCAGAATGGCCCACACCCATCCTCTTCCCACCTCAGGGTCCCAAGCACATGCACAGGTTGCTCCTTGCACACACGCGGGCACCTCCACAAACAGCTCTTCCCTCGGCCACCATCCCTGGGGTCTAGGAAAAAACTGTAGAATTCCTCAGTCTCTCAGTGATTCTCTTCAGATTTCTATCACCTGATGTTTTATAACATTCCAGGATTTTTGATGAAGATATACCTTCACATCTAATATCTGCTAAACATTGTTTACTAAACATCTATGGTTTTGTTTCAGCTTCTCAGGTGGTACCAGTGGTAAAGAATCCACCTGCCAATGCAGGAGACACAGGAGACACAGGTTCAACCCCTGGGTCGGGAAGATCCTCTGGAGTAGGAAATGGCAACCCACTCCACTATTGTTGCCTGGAAATTTTCATGGACAGAAGAGCCTGGCAGGCTACCATACATGGGCTGCAAAGAGTCAGACATGACTGAGCACGCACGCACCAACAGCTTTGGTTACGTAGGATTTTATTTCTTTTCTTTTTATGTAATATAAATAATAACATGTTATCAATCTTGAAATTGTTTTGTTGCTCTAGAATAAGTTTTGGAGATCTATCCAACTTTACTATGATTTTGTCCTAAAAAACCATAGATATTATTGTGTATGTCAGATTAAATGTACAACAGACCATATAAGTGGAACTCTGACACACAATCTGAAGCAACCAGCTCAGGAAACCAACCTGTTAGCTAGAGTAACCAGTCCAGAAAGCCAGCCTGCTATCTGTAAGCCCACCTTGTTTGTTGTTATTTGTTGTTGAGCTGCTAAGTCGTGTCTGACTATTTTGCCATTCCATGGACAGTAACCCACCAGACTCTTCAGTCCATGGGATTTCCCAGGTAAGAATACTGGAGTGGGTAGCCATTCACTTCTCCAGGGAAGTCAGGCTTGTAGGAACCAGCAATCAACTGACCCGGGGGGTCAAAAAACAATCTCTGAAACAGCCCCAAATGGCAAGAACTTGATTCATAACTGACAGTTTCCTGTTTTCCTGGTTTCCAACTTAGGGCCAACTAGGGAAAGCAAATAGGCAGCCCTAAACAATCACATGGGCTTCCTGGGCAGCTCAGAGGGTAAAGAATTCACCTGCAGTGCAGGGGAACCCAGTTGGATTCCTGCTTCAGCAAGTTTCCCTGGAGAAGGGATGGGCTACCCACTCCCGTATTCTTGGGCCTCACTGGTGACTCAGATAGTAAAGAATCTGCCTGCAATGTGGGAGACCTGGGTTCGATCCCTGGGTTGGGAAGATCCTCTGGAGGAGGGCATGGCAATCCCATCTAGTATTCTTGCCTAGAGAATCCCCATGGACAGAGCAGCCTGATGGGCTATACAGTCCATGGGGCTGCAAAGTGTCGAACATGACTGAGCAACTAAGCACAGCACAATCAATCACATAGGATTTCCCATTCTTCTTAACCCATCTACAGCTTTCCTATACCCACAGTCTTCCATCAGAGCACACCTGAAGTCTTCCCTTTTATTCAGTATAAATCTTTCTGGCTCCTCTGCTTGTCTTTGAGTCTCTGCCAGACACAAGTATTGGTAGCCAACTCCTTTGTTATAACAAGCTCAGAATAAATAATCTTTGCTTGTTCTCATTTGGTTAGTCTTTATCTCCATACATAGCAGGCAATGATAGCTTTCATGCTTAATATTATTTATTGTAATGAAGCAGTTTGCAAATTTAACTCTAACACATGTTGGTTAATATTTATTTATTTTTAATTTACTGAATTAAGTAAAGAATTTAATAAATAATTATTTCATATGTTACCATCAAAATTTCAGTTGGATTTGTTTCCTTTATAGAGCTAACTGTGGCTCTAGTAAAAATGGAATTTAGACAGCTTAAGGAAAATATTCACAAGGTTTTATTCATTTCCAGAGTTAGCTAGCAATAAAAGCAAACTTCTCAACAGTAATTTACCCAGTGAATGACAGATTCTTTGAGTTCTGCACATAAGGATGAGTCATCACCAAAAGATGTATCATACAGTGAAAAACAATGCTTATATCTATAAAGACTTTTTACATAATTTGCTTTAAAAAAGGATGTTAAATCTGAATATGTAATTGATTTTGTTATTGCAAAAGCATTTGGGAAGTGGAAGAAAACAGTGTGATATTTACAGCAGTAGAATTCTAACTCATCACAGGTTGAAAATTAACATGAGTTCCCAGATATCTTCTCAGTCCTTATAGTAAGCTGTTTATGAGGTCTGTGACATGAAGCTATTTTAAAATTCAGATCATAAATCAGAAGTAGTCATTTTGAAGACAGATAAAGTAACTGGTAAACTCTAATTCCAGTTTTTCTGTTTTCTGCAGATAGTAGTAAAGCTTTTCCAAATTGCAGCCATCTATTCCTCTCCCCTTCACTGAATACACATCTTTCTCCAGTCTCCCAAAACACTCCCAAAGTAATTTCTTCAACCTCTTCCTTCTCCCAGTATCCAGTAATTTCTCAAGGTGAGGATGTGAGATTTTCCATCAGAATCATCAGAAGGTGCCTGTCAAAATAAAGATTCCTGGGCTCCAACCCAGCCCAACCAAATCAGAGTCTCAGGGAGTAGGGGCAGAAGAATGTGCATTTTCACCAGCTCCCCAGGTGCGTTGGGAAGATCCCCTGGAGAAGGGATAAGGCTACCCACTCCAGTATTCAGGCCTGGAGAATTCCACAGACTGTATCGTCCACAGGGTGACAAAGAGTCGGACATGACTGAGCGACTTTCACTTTCACCAGGTTATCCCATTGCACATCTGGAGTAGGGGTTACTGTTTAAAGCAATATCTACCTCAGAAATCTCATCAAATCTCTTGGATTCACAGATGGTCTAATATGATAATGACAACATAATATATGTATATTAAGATAATATGTATATTATACATGACATGTATATATATATTAACCTTAGACTCATTTTTTAAATTCAATTTGTTTCTCTAACTTCTGATAAGAAATATTTCAGCGCAAGAAAAATAAAACCAAATTTGTCATATTTGCCACAAAAGAATCTCCTCAGCTTCTTTTTATCAGTCTCCTAGTTACCAACTATTTAAATACTTAAAAATAAGAGTCACCTTAGGACATCCCTGACAGTCCAATGATTAAGATTCTGTACGTCCAATCCAAGGGGCATGAGTTCAATTCCTCGTTGAGGAACTGAGATCCCACATGTCATTCAGTATGGCACAAAAAGTATTTTTTTAAAAAATCATCTTTGGCCTTTGTCCTCACACTATAAATCTAATTTGTCACCAATCATGTATCTTCTTTCACTAAACATCTGACTATAGCCAGATTTTATCTTTAAGTCACTTACTATTACCTGAGCACCTACTATATGCTAGGAAGTGGTGACATAAAGGATCAGACCTGATCCTTGAGAAGGAAATGGCAACCCACTCTAATATTCTTGCTTAGGAAATTCCACGGACAGAGGAACCTGGTGGGCTACAGTCAAGACAACTGCATAGAGCTGGGCATGACTTAGCAACTAAAACAAAACAAAACAAAAAGCCTGATCCTTGCCTTGATATGCTAACAGTTGAACTAGCATGCTGCTGCTGCTGCTGCTGCTGCTGCTGCTGCTGCTGCTCAGTCGGGTCCGACCCTCAGCGACCCCATGGACTGCAGCCCACCAGGCTCCTTCATCCATGGGATTTTCCACGCAAGAGTACTGGAGTGGGGTGCCATTGCCTTCTCCATGAACTAGCATGAGAATCCGACAAATAAATAATTCTCTGTGCTAAGCGTGTGTGTGTGTGCTAAGTTGGTTCAGTCGTGTCCGACTCTTTGCGACCCTATGGACTGTAGCCCACCAGGCTCCTCTGTCCACGGGATTCTCTAGGCAAGAGTACTGGAATGGGTTGCTGTGCCCTCCAGGGGAACTTCCTGACCCAGGGATCGAACCTGCATCTCTTATGTCTCCTGCCTTGGCAGACGGGTTCTTTACTACTAGCACCACCTGGGAAGCTCCCTATGCTAAGTGCTATGGTGTAAACATGTCAAAATAATCCTCACAGGGTCTGTGAAAGGTCTAAAAAGGGGGAAAGGTTTATTTTCTGAAAGATAAGTAGGCAGAGAGTGAGAAAAGCCCATTCAAGAGAGAAAAACAGGAGCAAGAACACAGTGATATAAAAGTAGTTTGTACAGAACAGTTCTTTTTTCTAGTACATGCTAGGGAGTGATTGTGGTATAGCCATAAAGGTGAGCTGTGCCCAAGTTATAGTGTCTTATTTGACATGCCCAACAGTTGGGATTTGTTCTGTAGGCATTGAACGTCACCAGATGGCTCCATCTTCCTTGTAATTAACTTATTATATTTATGAAAAATATATATGTAGGAGTTTAAAAGTCACATATTATCACAAGGCTTAAAATAAAATCAGTATGCTCTCTATTTAGTCCCTCTCCATCCCCATGGTCCTACCTTTCTTATTTAAAGTTGGTACTCCTAGTATTTGCAACCATATTTCAAAATAAGATGGAGCATTGAAGAAATTTCACTGTGAAATAACAAATATCTGTGATTAGTCTTTTTTTTCAGCTCATCTCTTCCGCAAGGAGAGATTTTTCTGGTTGCCTGCCCAAGGGAGGAAGGGGAACCAGGCTTGACTATTAGTTACACGGACTCTGACTCATTCATCTTATGTTTTACATACTTACTTTTCTCTGGACAGCAGTTTCTGATGTTTAACATGACTAGAAGACTTCCTTTAATCTAAAGTTATGTCAATTATTTGCTATCAAATAAATTATTACATTAGTTTTAGCTTTATACTTTGAAGATTATGTTACCAAAATTGTATATAGCGACTGTACCTAGTTTCTACGAGACAGATGAGGAAAATAGAGCTGTAGTGAGAGTGCAGATTGGGAAATGCTGAAGTCTTCTAATGCAGATGTCAGTAATCTAAGGTCCATAGGCCAAATTTGCTTCAGCACTCACTTTTCTACAGGTCACAAGCTAAGAATGGTTTATATTTTGTAAGTTGTTCAAAAAAATTCAAAGAAAAAAAGAAAAAAGTGAAGTCGCTCAGTCGTGTCCGACTTTTTGCAACCCCATGGACTGTAGCCCACCAGGCTCCTCTGCCCATGGAATTCTCCAGGCAAGAATACTGGAGTGGGTTGCCATTCCCTTCTCCAGCAGATCTTCCCCACCCAGGGATCAAACCCAGGTCTCCCACATTGCAGGCAGACACATTACCCTCTGAGGCACCAGGGAATGCTATTTCATGATGCAGAAAAATTATATGAACGTTAGCATTCTTTGCCATAATTTTATTGTTTGTAAAGTTTTAGCGAAATATTACAATGTTCAATTTTTACCTATTATCTGTGGCTCCTGTTATGTTACAACTGTGTAACTGGGTAGTTGTGACAAAAACTGCGTGACTTACAAAGCCTCAGCTATGTACTATCTGACTTTCTTTACAGAAAAAAACATTTACTGACCCTTTTCCTAGAATAATTAGTTGGGGCAATGTAAAGAGCCTCAGGTATGAGGATTAAGCTCAAGTAATCTGGATAAAGAAAACAGTCCATGGGGTCACACAGAGTCAGACACGACTGAGAGACTTCCCTTTCACTTTTCACTTTCATGTACTGGAGAAGGAAATGGCAACCCACTCCAGTGTTCTTGCCTGGAGAATCCCAGGGACAGGGGATCCTGGTGGGCTGCCGCCTATGGGGTCGCACAGAGTTAGACACGACTGAAGCGACTTAGCAGCAGCAGCAGCAGAGAAACTTGGAAGAAATAAATTAAACTTGTTTTCTGGCTCAGGATTTTTCTTCAGTGAGTTCTAGCAGCCATCATTCTTCTGGTCAATATTAAGTCACAGAGCATTGTCGTTGTTCAGTCGCCCAGTCATGTCCAGCTCTTTGTGACCCCATAGACTGCAGCATGCCAGGCCTCCCTCCCCCTCACCATCTCCTGAAGTTTGCCCAAGTTCATATCCATTGCATCAGTGATGCCATCCAGTCATATCATCCTCTGATGCCCTTTTCTCCTTCTGCCCTCAAACTTTCCCAGCATCAGGGAGTTTTCCAGTAAGTCAGCTGTTCACATCAGATGACCAAAATACTGGAGCTTCAGCTTCAGCATCAGTCCTTCCAATGAGTATTCAGGGTTGATTTCCCTGAAGATTGACTGGTTTGATCTCCTTAACTATCCAAGGGACTCTCGGGAGTCTTCTCCAGCACCACACAGCATTGCTGCTGCTGCTGCTGCTGCTGCTGCTGCTGCTGCTGCTGCTGCTAAGTCGCTTCAGTCGTATCAGACACTGCACGACCCCAAAGACGGCAGCCCACCAGGCTCCAACGTCCCTGAGATTCTCCAGGCAAGAACACTGGAGTGGGTTGCCATTTCCTTCTTCAATGCATGAAAGTGAAAAGTGAAAGTGAAGTGGCTCAGTCGTGTCCAACTCTTCGTGACCCCATGGACTGCAGCCTACCAGGCTCCTCCGTCCATGGGATTTTCCAGGCAAGAGTACGGGAGTGGGTTGCCATTGCCTTCTCTCCACACAGCATTAACCCTGAGCAAATTTAAATCATTAATATTTCTCCATGGAACTCTCCATTTGAGCTCCCCGTTTCACTCTCTCCATATCATTACTGTCTATACCACTTACCAATATATCGTAAATTATCTGCATCACCATGGACTGCAGCACGCCAGCCTTCCCTGTCCATCACCAACTCCCAGCACTTGCTCAAACTCACATCCAAGGGCATCAAGTCAGTGATGCCATCCAACCATCTCATCCTCTATCGTCCCCTTCTCCTCCCGCCTTCTATCTTTCCCAGCATCAGGGTCTTTTCAATTAAGTCAGTTCTTTGCATCAGGTGGCCAAAGGATTGGAGTTTCAGCTTCAGCATCAGTCCTTCAAGTGAATATTCAGGACTCATTTCCTTTAGGATAGACTGGTTGGATCTCTTTGCAGTCCAAGAGACTCTCAAGAGTCTTCTCCAACACCACAGTTCAAAAGCAATTTTCAGCGCTCAGTCTTCTTTATAGTCCAACTCACATCCACACATGACTACTAGAAAAACCATAGCTTTGACTAGATGGGCTTTGTTGGAAAAGTAATATCTCTGTTTTTTAATATGCTGTCTAGGCTGGTTATAACTTTTCTTATAAGGAGTAAGTGTCTTTTAATTTCATGGCTGCAGTCACCATCTGCAGTGATTTTGGAGCCCAAAAAGATAAAGTCTGACACTGTTTCCACCGTTTCCCCATCTATTTGCCATGAAGTAATGGGACCAGATGCCATGATCTTAGTTTTCTGAATGCTGAGTCTTTTGCCAACTTTTTCACTCTTCTCTTTCACGCTCATCAAGAAGTTCTTTAGCTCTTCTTCACTTTCTGCTATAAGGGTGGTGTCATCTGCATATCTGAAGTTATTAATATTTCTCCCGGCAATCCTGATTCCAGCTTGTACTTCATCCAGCATTTCTCATGATGTACTCTGCATATAAGTTAAATAAGCAGAATCACAATAAACAGCCTTGATGTACTCCTTTTCCTATTTGGAATCAGTCTGTTGTTCCAGATCCAGTTCTAACTGTTGCATATTTACATGCAGAAGACCAATTTTTCAAATTAACTGTAAAGCTCTTAGTGTTTTTCTTTTTTTAAGGGAAGCTGCTCTACCCTCTTTCATTTCCTTGTATTTCTAAGACCTGGAATGAGGTTCTTACCCACCATGCTCATGAACGTTGAAAGTGATAATGATCTCCTGGACATCACTTGTACTTTTTTCTCATAGGAAAGAAAATAAATCCTACAAAAAATATATATTTCAAGCTATAAGAATTCCAACAAGATAGACTTTGATGGAACTGAAACTTTCAGATGAATAGCACAGTCTGGGAATTTGGAAAGTACCCAATAGAACATGTGTTCTACGGCTGAAGAGTTGATGGAAACAGACCTTTAAGCTCTGTCTTGATTTCCTTTCTTTGGGACTCCAGCCACCCTCTAACACACACACACACTCTTCAATCATTCTATCCTACTGTATTCAAAATCAGAGAGAAAACTTCTTGACAGTGAAATGAAAGTAGAGGAGCTTTCAAATGAGCATGCACTAACATGTAGAGTGAAAAGAAAACAAAATCCAAAAATACCTCAGGCCGCTGTAGCTTGTGTCTCTGAATTTCACCCAGGATTCTGAGGAAAAGAGTGAGCTGCAGTTTTCATTTAATTCGATAAGACACCCATTTGGCAGGGTTAACCTTTTCCCTTTTGTGTCTTCATTGTGACTTAGTTGATACAAATTGCTTTCATTAGGGCATTAACGGGCTTCTGGCTGTAGTCTCAAATGGAACCTGTTGTAGGGGTTCAGTACATAAGTGGTCAGGATGCTGTTAACTGTGGTTTAACATTGGGAAGGAAGAGATGCAGGCTTATAAATGATTCCTGAAAGTGTCTGTCTGAATGGAAATTCCGGAACCTTAAGGGATCAAAACAGAATCATAGATTACACACCTTTTTAGTCTAAGACAAAATCACTGAAGACCTTCTCGAACTTTCCTCAATGACATCAGCTATGTACTGTATATAGGAAGGCTTGGTATATTTGACACTAATATATTTCTCTAATGTGACCAAGGAAGAGCAAAATTGGAAAAAATGGAAACAAAGTATGCTACATGGGCTGAAGGATTTGACAAGTGGAATGCAACAGAATGCCTAAGGCTCTGAGACAGACTTTAAGGAGCGATAGGCCAGAAAAACAAACTGGCAATTTTTCAGAAATTATAATAAAGATTAAACTTTCAACATCTCTTCCCCTAAAATGCCAGCCAAGTGGCAATGTAGAGATGCCAAACTGCTTTGGAGACAGTTCTCCCAGCTTGACTCACAAACAGAGGATGACATAGATCCAAGATGTTTGGTACTTTGCTACTAATTTTGGAACTCAGATGTAAGGAAATACTTGTTCAGTCATCTCAGAAATCCCACTCAAAACACAAATTATAACAACGGATACATTGAGCATCCTCCACCTTCATAACAACTGAATATCCCTCATTGTTTGAATCATGTCTAGGCTGTAAATTACAATAAGGAAGCTGAGAACATGGCATGTACTAGGCACCTGGTAAATATCTTTCGAACAAATGTATGGATGAACTACTAGCTAAATAACTGGAGGTCCTGATGTATGGCTGTACAAATCCTGCCAGTGCAGATAAAACAAAGCCTAAAAGAGTTTGTATGTATCACAGATAAATGTAAATATTTTAAAGATGAGGTCCAAGCAAATTTGCTTGTAGAATTCTATATGGGAGGGTTCTTGGTGAACACATTTCTAATCATGATAAAAACATCAGCAGCACATTAGAGAAAAAGATTCATTTATTTCTCATCCAGCAGACTTTACCAAACTAGGGTCTGTTCTTATCATTACTGTTTGATAGATCCTGTGTATTTTAAAAAAATCAATGATTTCTCCTTGGAAAGAAATGGATTTGTGATATTGCTATGGAATCTTTCTTCTCTTCATTTGGGTAAAATTTTGATCTTCTTTGGAATAATATACATCAAGCATCAGTTCAGTTCAGTAGTTCAGTCATGTCTGACCCTGAGAAACCATGGACTGTAGCATACCAGGCTTCCCTGTCCATCACCAACTCCAAACATAGCATGAAAATATTTTTCATCATTTTATGGTGTGAATGGTACCTAGAATTTGGAAAACATGCTATTCTATGTGAAAGTTGATGAACTTGCTTGAAGGTACATAGAAGAGTAGAGACAGGACAAAATTATGTGGCCCAAGATTTTAATCTGACCCTAAATTCTTTTGCTCAGAATAAAGCTCAGCACTAATCCTTTAATTCTGAGGAATAAATACCCATCTAATCTAAAAGCCACCTTTCTGAAATTCTCTTTTATAAGTGTCATTAATTATTTTATTTCTGCTCCTGGAAAACAGTGTTGTTTCAAGCAGGATAAAATCAAATATTTACAGGGCCCAGGCAGGTAAAACACATAAATGGAGTGATGTGATCAGTGGTAAGCAACCCTAAGCCCTGATTTCTAGGAGATGAAGATGATGAGAACTCTGAGAAGCTAGAGATTCAAACCCAATGTTGAGGATCCAATTTTCTAAGAGAGGGCAGAAATTCAGATTTGTGTACAAGGCTTTTCAATTTCATTGTGTTTATTTTGGGAACTAATTAAAATGTAAAACACTGTCCAGGCCAAAACCGCAGACCAAACTAAGCATGTCTGTGGGCTGCATCTAGCCAGAGGGACAGCTCGCTTCCTTTTTATATTGCCAGATTGAGCTGCTGGGGGTATTTTGCTTTCGGTTTAGATTGGCTTCTAATTTATTGGCAATAAATTAAATTAAAGAAAGCACAGGAATTTTTTCAGTAATGCCAACATAGATGGACTTGCACAGCCTCCCAGGATGAATACACAGCAGGAAAACACATTTGAAGTTGAGAGGTACTGTTGTGTGCTAATTAAATACATAAACTCTGGATCCAGCTGTCTGGGATCTTTGACTTACCAGCCATGAAACCTTGGGCAAGAGATGCAATTTCTCCATGGCTCAGTTTCTCATCTCTAAGATGGAGATAATGACAGTTATCATGACAGTTACATGAATACACACACACACACACACACACACAGAGTACTTAAAATCTAAGTTGCGAGAGTACATGCCCAGTCGTTTCTGCTGCTGCTGCTGCTAAGTCACTTCTGTGCGACCCCATAGACGGCAGCCCACTGGGCTCTGCCATCCCTGGGATTCTCCAGGCAAGAACACTGGAGTAGGATGCCATTTCCTTCTCCATTGCGTGAAAGTGAAGTCGCTCAGTCGTGTCCAACTCTTTGCAACCCCATGAACTGCAGCCTACCAGGCTCCTCCATCCATGGGATTTTCCAGGCAAGAGTACTGGAGTGGGGTGCCATTGCCTTCTCCATCAGTCGCTTCAGTTGTGTCCAATTCTTTGTGACCTGATGAACTGTAGCCCGCCAGGCTCCTCTGTCCATGGGATTCTCCAGGCAAGAATACTGGAGTGGGTTGCCATGACCTCCTCCAGGGGACCTTCCTACTCAGGGATCTCCTGCATTGAGAGGTGGGTTCTTTACCACCAGCGCCACCTGGGAAGCCCAAAATCTAAGTTAGTGCTATCTAATTATTTGCTATTACTTATGAATCACAAATCATAGCACTGTTGAAAAGTAACAAATATTTACAGGTCTATGTCGCATTAGACAACTGCTGACTCCACAAGTGGCCTCAGGAAACTTTCTTCCTCAGACAGAACAGGTGTGAGAATCAGGCTGCTTGTGGTAAATTCCCACTATTTTGTCCTTAACACCAGATGCCACCACTCTTTGGAAATGTCATAACTGCATATTTCAATGAGAGGAAGAAAACTTTTGAAACACCAAAAATACTAGCAGTTAATAATATGTTAAGTTATCTTTTCACTATTCCCTCTTTTGGAGATCACCCATTTTAAAGTCAGAGACATTCTATTCAGTTCCAGAGTTGAAAGGCAGAAAAATCAAAGGACTTTATTTTCCTCTTTCAGGTGATTGAAGCATGAGACTTATGACAGATGCTTGAGTTGGATAGAAGTTATCATGCTAATTCATTCAAAACGATTTTCACATTCTGGAGGGTTTTGTCTTTTTAAAGGGTACCCTCCCAATTTTTTGGAATGTCTAGAAATAGAGAAAACAGAAGGCCACATGACATCGTATCCATGTTACTGAATCAATCATATATTTTAAAAAATATTTCTTTAATTTATTTGGCTGCACCAGGTCTTAGCTGCAGTATGCTGGATCTTTAGTTGTGTGTGTTAGCTCTTAGCTATGGCATGTGGAATCTTCAGGGAATGAATCCCAAGCCTCTGCATTGGGAGCATGGAGTCTCAGCCACTGGACCACCAGGAAAGTCCTAATCATATGTTTTTGAATAGCAAATTATGACACAAAATTCATTTTCTATAACACAAGCACATTTGCTCACCAAAGAAATTGAAGGTATACTACCCGTTAAAGACTCCATAACTGCTTTTTATTTCCCATATTCCTGCAAAGAAATTAAAATTGCCAGGCCCACCATGTTTTTCATGCTACCAAATTCTTTCCTCCAATGGCAGGAGGGACAAGTGTGAACTCTCAAAAAAGATGCTGGCCAAATTTATCAAGACTGAGAACATCTATTTCCACTCTGATCTTGTCAAGTGCTGCTAGGCAGTGGCCTGATGCTCACGTGAAACCCAACCCAGGAGCCAAGAAAAGCAGATGTGCCGAAGCACAGAGTCACATTATAAGATGGGAAGGCACATTAGAATCAACAGGCTCTGCACATCACCTCACCCTGCACTTAACAATGAAGTACCAATGCACAAAGAGAGATGCAATTTACAAACGTGCAGCTAGACATCTGGTGGCTGGCAGACAAACCTAACATTGCCAATTGATTAAAATATTTTTTTCTATCCTATATTGTGTCTACATGTTTCTAGAAGTGTGTTAAAATTAGAGATGCATAACATACAACATTAACTGGTTTTCCTCGCCAAACTATTTGAAAATTCTCAGTTTTTCTCAAATATGATGGCTGGATCACTTGTATGCAAATGACCTGATGTCTATAGAAACTCTAGATCCCCCAGCTCACTCGAGACCTACTAGGTGGGGAGGAGATTGACTCCGTGCACTTTCAGTACACATCTCAGGGGACTGTTATAAAAAATAAAGTTTGAGAATTGCTGATGTCTGTGATCTGTGATGTACATAATCCAGGTGGGATTGCCAGAATAAGGAAAAACATTCCTACTTAATTTATTCAAAAAATTAATATATTTTAAAATCTCAAACTTGAGTCCGCTTTATCATTCTAAATGTCACTTGCTCACCTGGCTTTGAATTCTGGGGAGGGACCCCAAAATGAGTCTTCTTACTCAAAAGTCAATGAAAACATTTGGCATATATTAGGTTGCATGCTGGGGTGCTCAGTTGCATCCAGCTCTTTGAGACCCCATGGACTGTAGCCAGCCGGGCTCCTCTGTCCATAGGATTTTCCAGGCAAGAATACTGGAGTGGGTTGCCATTTCTTCCTCCAGGGAAATCTTCCTGACTCAGGGATCAAACTCCTGTGGCAGGTCTTTACTACCGCACCATCTGGGAAGCCCTATGTTAGGTTAAGGAGTTGCATTTTCCTGCACTTTAACAGACTTACAGCTCGAATTTAATACTGTTTCTGAAAGTAGAGTGTACATACAGGCCAGAGCATTTCAAACTCAAAGAATGGCACAGGAACTATCATCCAAAGATAATGCTTTTGTAACACACTGCTTTTCTTTTTAAGTGAAAGTGTTAGCTGCTCAGTCATGTCCACGGCTTTGCATATCTATGGACTGCAGCCCGCCAGGCTCCTCTGTCCATGGAATTCTCCAGGTGAGAATACTGGAGTGGGTTGCCATTCTCTTCTCCAGGGGATCTTCCTGACCCAGGGACTGAATCTGGGTCTCCTGCATTGCAGTCAGATTCCTTACTGAATGAGCCACCAGGAAAGCCCACTTTTCTTTTTAATTCAGTCCTTAATGTAAAAAGAAATACTGTAATTAAAATTAAACATTAACACAGGTTAGAGTTTAAGTTGTACATCAGATTCAGAAATATGACAACTTTTAAAACACATTAAATCAGCAAGTGGCATTTCAAATACAGAAGATCCACAGACCAACTTTTAGAATTTGAACTTAAATTTGGCTCTTTTCTTTGTCCCTTAGCCACTATTTCCATCAGTATCATTCAGAACAGACTTGGCACTCTATGGGTGAATTAGGGTGTTGGGTTTTTTTTTACATTCTAAGACAAAAATAAATAAATTTTGTTTTAATTTAAAACAATACTGATTGGTAAATCCCAAGGATGTATGCTCAGTGTTTCATTATAAAGGAGATCTTTTTCCTTGTTTTCTGAAAACAAATATAATATTACATTGTTTCAGTATTCTTATTATGGTAAAATCTCTCTGTTTACTACAGTTCCAGGATGCATAGTTCATTTTTATTATTTCCACATTAAACTGGAGCTGTTTTCTTGATGACAGCTATTCCAATTAGACAACTAGATACTCTGCACTCTTATACCCCTGATATTTATATTTTTTAAAAAACAAAGATATTTAGAACAATAGTCAAAACTAATTTAACAACCATCTAAAAAGATGAAGAAACTGAAAATTATCTTTCTGAACTACTGTTAGCAGCCCATTGAATATGATGAATATCTATAAAGTAGGGTTCATTGTGCATAATTTTCTTCACTTTTTCCATACATTGCTTTTATGTTGTCATATAAAGCTATAGCCATTTGTAATACTGTGACAATTATAACCAGACATGGAACAACAGACTGGTTCCAAAGTGGGAAAGGAGTATGTCAAGGCTGTATATTTTCACCTTGTTTATTTAACTTCTATGCAGAGTACATCATGCAAAATGTCAGGCTAGATGTGGACACAGTGACAGTTTATTTTCTTGGGCTCCAAAATCACTGCAGATGGTGACTGCAGCCACAAATTAAAAGATGCTTGCTCCTTGGAAGGAATGCTATGGCAAACCTAGATGGTGTATTAAAAAGCAGAGACATCATTTTGCCAACAAAAGGCTTTCTAGTCAAGGTTATAGTTTTTCTAGTAGTCATGTACAGATGTGAGATCTGGACCATAAAGAAGGTTGGGCACCAGAGAATTAATGCTTTCCAATTGTGGTGCTGGAGAAGACTCTTGAAAGTCCCTTGGACAACAAGGAGATCAAACCAGTCAACCCTAAAGGAAATCAACCTTGAATATTCATTGGAAAGACTGATGCTGAAGCTGAAGCTCCAGTACTTTGGCTACCTGATATGAAGAGCTAACTCAGTGGAAAAGACCCTGATATACTGGGAAGGACTGAGGGCAAGAGGAGAAGGGGGCGACAAGGATGAGATGGTTGGATGGCATCACCAACTCAATGGGCGTGAATTTGAACAAACTCCAGGAGATAGTGAAGGACAGAGAAGCCAGGCGAGCTGTAGTCCATGGGGTTGCAAAGAGTCAGACATGACTGAGTGCACACACATGCATATCTAAAATTGTACTGGGAAATGAGGGGCAGAGGAATTCCATCTGATTGACTGACATTTAGAAGAATTAAGACCAATAATAAACCAAAATGCAAGGATCCAAATCCTTCCATATCTGAATTGTTACATTAATGCAAAGAGATGGATGACTTGCTGTGAAATTCTACACCTGGAACCACATTTCTGCACCTGGTCAGCCTCACACTTCTAATCAGTAATCTCTCCAAAGTTCATTCCAGATTAGAGATCAAAGCTAACATTTACTTCTACACATACCATTCTGTGGGCCCTTATTTTGTTCCAGGAGTCGTACTAAATTCTTTACAATCCTATTAGCTTGTATAATTATAAATCCCATTTTACACTTGAGAAAACTAAGAGTCTGTGCCCTTAATAACTGTACCACATAATTGGAAGCATCGTTTTTTATAAATGTTTTATTTTTTATCTGTTAATGTTTGGTTGCAATTATTTCTCTTTTGCTAAAAATATTACCGAGGTGAATAGACATAAATATATGCTACCATATTGCAGATAAATAATGTAATATATCTCTCTTAGGTTCCAAATGTAAACCTTTGTATCTCTCTGGGAATGGAAAGTATGCTATGTTGTTGTTCAGTCGCTAAATTGGGTCTGACTCTTTGCAACGTCATGGACTGCAGCATGCCAGGCTTCCCTGTCCTTCGCTATCTCCCAGAGTTTGGTCAGACTCATGTCCACTGAGTCAATGATGCCATCCTACCAACTCATCCTCTGTCACCCTCTTCTCCTCCTGCCCTCAATCTTTCCCAGCATCCTTTCTTATGTAAACAACACTAGTGACTAGGAGTGTAATATCTTTAGACTGAGAAAGCATTCCAGTCAATCCTAGCCAGCATTCTTCTACTGCAGAACATTAGTAAGGGCTTGTTGTCTATAAACCCTTAACATTCTCCAAGTGGACATTTGATGATTCCAACTCCAAGGTAAGCAGCAAAGAGATTATGATCTTTACTTTAGAAATGAGATAACTGAAAGGAGGGGCTCTCTAGTCAACTCATTAACTCAAGATTATATTGTTAAATAATGGCAGAGTTTTGTCTAGAACCTCGGCCTTCTAATGACTCATTCGATGTATTTCCAGTAGAATGTCCCTCAAATAACATTTAACTTTCTGACTATTCAGCCTTTATAGCTAACAGCTTTTAGGGATTTGATAATTTTTCCAGAAATAAACAACTTTATATAGAATACAAAATTAAACTGAACAAAAAAAAAAAGGCATGGCAATACAAAGCAAAGATGTAATAAATTCCAAACCTATCATAAACAGTTGTAAAAATATTTTTGGAATATTGGATTTGAGCTGTCAAAAAATTTATTCTCCTTTCTGAAGATGCCTTTTTTTGGCTTATTAAAATCCTTGTTTTTCTGTGTTCTGTCTGTGGTTTTGTATCTATTTCTTTTTTTCCCTTCTAAGGTCCTAAATTTTCATATTTTACAATTCTAGCACCAATATTAACCACTCATAGTTTTGTCTCTTAATCCAAATTTTCATTAGATATAACAAATGTACTCAGTCCTGTCTTTGGGCATGTTTCAATCAGATAATGATAAATAGGGTTAATATATAAATAAAAAAATATAAATATATATATGTAATACCACTGAAGCCCACCAAGTCAGAATAGAGGATGGGCCAGGCAAACACGCAAAACATATCTACTATATGTTAATAAATGTTTATAGAACATTATCCTAGTTGCTACAATAAAGGAAAACATACAGTATTATGGATGTACATGGAACAACACTTAACCTAGACCAGAAAGCATAATAGAAAGTTCCTAGAGGGGTAACATATGAGCTGAGATTTGAAGGATGAATGGTCAGTAAGAGTTCAGTAAAGATAAGAAAGTTGTGTGCTTAAAGCAATGGAATCCACATGTGCAAAAATAAGATGTATCGTAGACTTTGACATCTTAAAGAACTGTAGGTACTGCAATGAATAAAGCAGAGGGTTAGAAGGGGAGAATAATATGAAATAAATCTGGAGGGTTTAATAGGGACCAGATTAGAGAATCTTAGTCAGGCTCATTAAGGGGAGTGATTTTATCCTAGAAGCAATAATACTCTTTTAAGGAATCCTTTAAGGAATTACAGGATTAATTATTAAAGGAATCATAATCCTTTAAGGAATTTTAAGAAGAGTTATGATATGGAAATGCTAATAATAATGTTAACAGTGATTAACTTTTTTGAGTAGTGATATATTTCAGGAACCATGCTAAATGCTTGGGATGTAACATATCAACAAATTATCATAAGAACTCCATAAGGATACTACGAGTATCTTCACTTTTCAGATGAAACCATTGAGATAGTACTTACTAGCTCAATAAAATCATAGCTTAGTATGAATTTGAGGGGAGCAAGGTTAGTGATAGAAAAAGAAGGTATAGAGTTGCTGCATGAATCCTAACCTTAGATAACTGGGACTTAATTAAAAGCAACAGAGAAGTGTAAGGAGAAAAAGGGCTGGAGAGGCAAGTGATAAGGGAGTCAGAACCAAGAAGTCGTTCAGATTCTATGTGCGCAAAAAGAAAAGGAAGTACCAGATAAGAACTCCATGTGTAATGGATAAATCACCTGGGATGGCAATGACGCCAGAAAGAAGTAAATTTGAAGAGAAATACATCAGACTTGAGATATCTGTGAGACACTAAGGTAGAAATATCTAGTGAGCACTTGAATACACAAGAAGGATACTCAGAGAGGCACCAAAAAAAGGTAATTGCTCAAGCAATTGGAAAATATTTCTCACTCACATGAAATTCTAGGACAAGTGTTTCAGGTTGGTGGATGGCTCTTCCTCATGCAATTATTCAGGGGCCCTGGCTGATGGTAGCTGTTCTATGCTCAACTTGTGGTTTCTCTAGTCTCTCTGCTTAGAGAAAATAGTGGAAGTTTGAGGCCAGATATTTCCTCTTAAGCAAGGAGGAAGTTGAATATGTAACTTTTAATCATCTTCCCCAATGCTAGAACCACGACATGCCCATACCTATTACAATAGGGCTAGGAAATGCTATCTTTAGTAGTGGACACAAAGCGGTTAACATTCTACAATTGTGGAAGAAAGAACAGTTATAGAAGTAGTTGGAGAGTTTAGCACCATGGAAGTGAGTTAGATTACCTAGGAAGAATGTTTACAGTGAGAGGAAAAGAAGGCCAAGAATGGGATGGACAGATTAATAATCCTTTTCAGTCTATGCAAAAACCATCAGAGAGATTTCCTTGTCTTTTTGTAAATCTTGAGTCATATTTCTTATATCTTGGCCCCCTGCTTTTTGAGCACTTGATTACCTGACTCTTATTTATTTCATAACATAAAATACTATGGCAAGAAATGACCCCATTTCCTGTTAGAATTTCAGGTTTATCACCCTCACCACCAACAGCATGCTGTACTCTCAACCATCTGCTTTATCTGTAGAGATCAACCAAAGCATATAGAAACATTTTAAAAAACATTTGTATAACAGATAATTTGTAGGACAATTAATATATTACCTACGCCAGGGTTAAAGGGGCTTAAAGGGAAGGAACGGTGGTCAAATGAAATTTATCTGATGATCAGATAAAATTTCACAGGCAAACATACAACACAGTTTCAAAAAAATAAGCTTATAAGAAAAACGATATCAGATCTTGCTTCACAACAGTTAACATAAAGACCTCATGTTTTATTTGACTACAAGATCAATATGCAGGAACACTGTGCTACAGCTGCTTAAAAAAGTAAAGCAATGTTAGGCTTCATTAGCTTGTTTGGCACACACAACAAAAAATGTTGGTACATAAAACATTTTACACTGTGCAATTGGGAGTGCCATGCTAGCATTTACAATGTATATTCACCTTGAATTCCTCCTCTCCCTTCCGCTTTTATTTAATTAATATCAGTTCAGTTCAGTTCAGTTGCTCAGTCGTGTCCAACTCTTTGTAATTCCATGGACTGCAGCACACCAGGCTTCCCTGTCCGTCACCAACTCCCGGAGCTTACTCAAACTTATGCCCATAGAGTCGGTGATGCCATCCAACCACCTCATCTGTCATCCCCTTCTCCTCCCACCTTCAATCTTCCCCAGCATCAAGGTCAATTAATATCAGGTCCTACCTATTCTACATTTTAAATATTTTTTGATCATTAGGATATTGAATTGGAATTGGAGATAATGAGTCTGAACTCATTTATATAAATACAGATATGTATACACATAATGCATAGTATATAATTTTACAGGAAGAGGTATAAATAAACAAGGTGGGGCAGGAAAACCATAAAATAAGTCTAGAACTTTTCATTGTACCAGGAAGTACGAAAATATTAAAATAGGGACATGTCAAAAAAGACAGAGGATTCAGCCTAATGAATATTAAAAACAAGGGATGAAAGTTTGACAAGCATGAAAATACACAGTTTGAGAGTAATTGCCACAAGTTACTTATTAATTATAAAGAGAAAAAAAAAGTAACTTTATAGTAAATTAACCTAAAAATACAAATTTATTAAAGTTATCAAGGTTAATGTCACTTCTAACAAAGGCAAAATGATACTATGTGCTTCCTGATATGATACCCTGAGAAAGATACAACATAACTGCTATGCTATTACAATCAAAAATATGAAATCTGAAGCTGATATCAGGAAACAGCAAAGAAACCCAAACTGAGAATATTCTGCAAAGTTACTGGCTTTACTTTTTGAAAACGTTAAGATCATGGGAATTCCCTGGTGGTCCAGTGGTTAGGACTGGGCGCTTTCACTGCCAAGGGTGCAGGATTGAACCTGCAGAGGAGGAACTAAAAGCCC
This sequence comes from Budorcas taxicolor, assembly GCF_023091745.1. Taxonomy (NCBI): domain Eukaryota; kingdom Metazoa; phylum Chordata; class Mammalia; order Artiodactyla; family Bovidae; genus Budorcas; species Budorcas taxicolor. Next base: position 75,674,204 of record NC_068918.1, read on the forward strand.
ACAAGCCACGTGTGGCCAAAAAATGAAAAAAAAAAAAAAAAAAAGGAACTCAAAACACATTAAGATCATGAAAGAAAAAGAAAGGTTGAGGAACTGTTTAGGATTAAAGAAAAGGAAAGACACATGACAATTATACAAGTTATCTTGGATTGTATCCTGGGTGAGAAAAAAGCTACATATTATTTGAATAAATTGTGAACTTTGAACAAAAAAGTAAGAATTAGATATAACATTGTATGAATGTTACATTTCCTGATTCTGATAGAGGTACTTTGGTTATGTAAGAGAAAGTCCTTAGGAAACACATATTAAGGTATTTGTGCATAAAAAGATGGAGGGAAAGAACAATACTGAAGTAAATGGGGCAAAATATTAAGAATTGTTGAATCTGGGTAGAGGATATAATAAGAGTTCTTTGTAATATGCTTTCCAACTTTCAGTGAGTAAGGAATTGTCTCAAAATTAGAAACTAAAAAGGTACACTTCTGAATCTGACCCAAGTTATTAGCAATAGATCATTTTCTAAATGGACAAATATTTCCAAAGCAATCTAGGAGGGAGATTCCATCTGCTATGTACAAAGAAAAAAATGGAAAAGTATATAAAGCCTCTGGTTTAGATTAAGCCTGTTGTTCATCATCCTATTAAAACATACCCTGTATCAGGGAAATCATATCATCATCCAGCAATCATCGGAGTAGTCAGCTTTCAATAATGGAATTTTAGAAACTAAGAAAGTATAAAACTAGATGTAAAAGCAATGTTTTACGGTACTAAGAGATCTCAATGTAAAAATATGCCAAAGGTGTCACATTTGGGCATTTTCATCTTCAGCATGTGTCTGCTAGAAGCAACATTGAATGCTCAAAAGAGAATTCTTAACAGAGTGCTTTACTCTGTTATAATTCAATGTCACTAGTTACTAGATGAATTTTAAAAGATACTACTTACATATTTCAGTATATTTGTATTCCTAACAAGGACCCTATGAATAAAATACTATTATCCCACTTTTACAAATAAAGAAACTTAAGCAAAGAGATGTTAACTAGCTTTCCAAAGTTCACCTGGTCTGTAAGAACTTGACCTGGGACTCAAACACTGTACCACCACAAAAGATGTTACCATTTCTTCTTTCTCCTCTCTACCTCTATGTAACTGACATAGAAAGACTCCAAGGGTCCAGTGGTTAAGACTCCACCTTTCAAAGCAGGAGTGGGTTCCGCCCCTGGTCAGTGGTCTAAGATCCCACATGCCTCGAGGTACAGCCAAAATTTAAAAACAATATGAATGTCTGTCTGTCAAAATATAAATGAGCAAAACTGATGCAAGGAGAGACAGAAAATCAAAAATGCTAGGAGAGATGGAAAAAATTGTTAAACTTTCCCTTTAAGAGAAAAAAAGACTCTAAAGACACACATGTTCTAAGAGAGACTTTGCTTAGGCATGGTAAGTAGAAGAAAAGCTATATAGAGTCAGCACAGCTATCCTCTCACCCAAAAGTGTCCAAAAATGTTATTCATACTGGCAAAAATACATTTGAAGCAAGATAAATGTCCAACAATAGAAATTGCTTAAATGAATCACAGTAGATACAATGAAATACAACATTTTCAGAAAATGCTAATGATCATAAGAAAATGAATGCCACAGAATGATCATTAAAAAACAGAAGTATACAGAATTATTTGAACAGTATGATTCACATATACCGACCTAATATTTCGTGTGTATATATATGTGTGTGTGTGTGTGTGTGTGTGTATACACATACATAGGAAAAAGGCTAGAAGGAAATAAATGTTTATCATGAATATTGCCGGTTTCATAGGTTTACATTTGTGTAAAAAAGTGTTATTCACTCAGTCATGTCTGACTGCGAACCCATGAATTGTGGCCCACCAGGATCCTCTGCCCATGGAATCCTCCAGGCAAGAATACTGGAGTGGGTAGCCATTCCCTTCTCCAGGGATCTTCCCAACTCAGGGATTGAACCTGGGTCTTCCCATTGTGGGCAGATTCTTTACCTGCTGAGCCACCACAGAAACATTTGTGTATATTTGTGTACCTTATGTTTATTTTTAAAGCTTTCTAATAGTTGTTTCTATTATTTTATAATTTTTAAAAAGCCAATAAACAACACTAAAAAGTTTCAATGCAGTTTTTTAAAAGATAAGAAGGACAATCAATAACAGACAAGTAAACCTAAGAGTCCTGGGACAGAGACCAAGTCTACGTTCATCAAACAGGCCAGGAAGTGAAACCCAACCAGCTGAGTCCTAAATGGTTGTGGGCTCTTTAAGGAAGAGATCTGGTGAGTCACTGATCAAAAGAGAGAGCAAAGAGTATAAGAGAATTGTCAGTCTCACAACCACCCTCAAGTAGGTTTCCAATAACAATACTGGTACCATCTTCTAAGTAAGAGATAGCAAAGAAAGCCAAGAAAAGTGCAGTGTATCCACTGTTTATAAAAATATTCAGAGAAAAAAAATCAAAACTAATAAGTCTTTGAATTCAGACATTAAAAAGAAATGAAAATAGAGCACTGAGGTTGTTCTGTACAATACTGTAATGGTGGATACACGGCATTTTGCATTTGCCAAAACCCATAGAATGTACAACATCACAAGTTACCCCTTAGTATAAATTGTGGACTCTGGCGCATAATGATGTGCTAATTTAAGTTTATCAATCATGACAAATGAGTCACTCTAATGTCGATAAGGAAGATGTTGTATGTTTGGAGACAGAGCATATATGGGAACTCTCTGTATTTTCCACTTAATTTTACTGTGAACCTAAAGCTAGTCTAAGAAATAAAGTTTACTAAGTAAAAAAATCAGAGTCTTTTCCAATGAGTAAACTCTTCACATGAGGTGGCCAAAGTACTGGAGTTTCAGCTTTAGCATCATTCCTTCCAAAGAACACCCAGGACTGATCTTTAGAATGGACTGGTTGGAACTCCTTGCAGTCCAAGGGACTCTCAAGAGTCTTCTCCAACACCACAGTTCAAAAGCATCAATTCTTCAGCACTCAGCTTTTTTCACAGTCCAACTCTTACATCCATACATGACCCCTGGAAAAACCATAGCCTTGTCTAGATGGACCTTAGTCGGCAAAGTAATGTCTCTGCATTTGAATATACTATCTAGGTTGGTCATAACTTTCCTTCCAAGGAATAAGCGTCTTTTAATTTCATGGCTGCAGTCACCATCTGGAGTGATTTTGGAGCCCCAAAAAATAAAGTCTGATACTGTTTCCACTGTTTCGCCATAAAAGACTCTGATGCTGGGAGGGATTGGGGGCAGGAAGAGAAGGGGACCACAGAGGATGAGATGGCTGGATGGCATCACAGACTCGATGGACATGAGTTTGAGTGAACTCTGGGAGATGGTGATGGACAGGGAGGCCTGGTGTGCTGCGATTCATGTGGTCACAAAGAGTTGGACACGACTGAGCAACTGAACTGAACTGAAGTAAAAAATAAAATTTAAAAAAATGGAATTTTCTTATAAAATCCAACTTTCTATGAAACCACTGAAGGAGATTTAATTGGATTGATTTAATTTCAATTGATTTAATCTCATGTTTACTTGAATTTAAATTATAACATGTGCCTCTGTATTTTATGCCTACATTCCTTCAGTTCAGCTCAGTTCATTCGCTCAGTCATGTCCGACTCTTTGCGACCCCATGAATCGCAGCATGCCAGGCCTCCCTGTCCATCACCAACTCCCGGAGTTCACTCAAACTCACGTCCATCGAATCAGTGATGCCATCCAGCCATCTCATCCTCTGTCGTCCCCTTCTCCTCCTGCCCCCAATCCCTTCCAGCATTGGAGTCTTTTCCAATGAGTCAACTCTTCAAATGAGGTGGCCAAAGTATTGGAACTTCAGTTTTGGCATCATTCCTTCCAAAGAAATCCCAGGGTTGATCTCCTTCAGAATGGACTGGTTGGATCTCCTTGCAGTCCAAGGGACCCTCAAGAGTCTTCTCCAACACCACAGTTCAAAAGCATCAATTCTTCGGCGCTCAGCCTTCTTCACAGTCCAACTCTCACATCCATACATGACCACAGGAAAAACCATAGCCTTAACTAGATGGACCTTAGTCGGCAAAGTAATGTCTCTGCTTTTGAATATACTATCTAGGTTGGTCATAACTTTTCTTCCAAGGAGTAAGCGTCTTTTAATTTCATGGCTGCAATCACCATCTGCAGTGATTTTGGAGCCCCCCAAAATAAAGTCTGACACTGTTTCTACTGTTTCCCCATCTATTTCCCATGAAGTGATGGGACCAGATGCCATGATCTTCGTTTTCCTTAGGAAGTAGGAAAATTATTTTTGGGGTAAATGTGTACATGTGTGCATGTGCAAGTGGGTGAGCTCACATGTGGATACACAGATGATAGAGCTAGCCACTAGAGATAACAATGTTTCAAGGCAAATGTTTGCCCTTGAAAAGGTATAGAGTCTAGCAGAGAGGCAGACAGGCAGTCAGGGCCACCTCTACTGATATACATGCTGTGTCCTGCGTTAACTCCAGGGAGCTATCCACAGAGCTGACAGGGAAATGACTGTTATAACTTGGAATTGCTTGTTTGTCCTATATAAAGTTACAAAACAAAAAGGAAGATGGGCCATGTGGGCATACACGACTAGGCACCCATTTCTTACAGGCAGTGATGGAGGCTTCATAGGCCAAGTGACAGAGGACTTGAGACTAATACAATGAAAGATGGAGGGCACCTGCCAAGCATTAGCCAAAGCAAAACTGGGCGAGAGAAGATAATGTTCCATGTTTCTGGAAAGTAAAATGAAAGATGAGTAGACACAAGATATACTGGAGAATTAGTAAGGGACAACGTGGCGAGAAGTGAAAATTTTACACTGGAGGCAGGGAGTGAAGAGATATGAAGAGCTTTGAAAAAGGACATGACAAGATTAGATTTTTATTTTAGGAAATCATCTTTCCTAGCAAGAAGGGGTTCCATACTAAAAGCAGGAGGCCAGTGAACTCAACACTGCAATAAAATAATGGCAAATAATGAAGATCCAAACTAGGGTGAGTGGTGTGACAGGGAGGACAGGAGGAAACGGATGAAAGGCGATTGAGAAGGGAGAATCCTGGGTGTCCTAACCAGTTGTGGGCTCTTCAAGGAAGAGATTTGGTGAGTCACTGACCAAAAGAGAGCACTATCTACAGTAGTTAGGACATGGAAGCAATCTAAATGTCCATTAACAGAGGAATGGATAGAGAAGGTGCAGTGTATATATATGTACAATGGAAAATTACTCAGTCATAAAAAGGAACAAAACGGTGCCATTTGCAGAGCTGTGGATAGACCTAGATCATCACACAGAGTGAAGTAAGTCAGAAAGAGAAAAACAAATTTCATATATTAATGCACATATGTGAAATCTAGAAAATGGTATCAATGGTTTTATTTGAAAAGCAGTAGAGACACAGATGTGGAACACAAAAGTATGGATACCAAGGGGAAGAAGGGAGGGGTGAGATGAACTGGGAGATTTGGATTGACATATATACACTATTACCTATAAAGTAGATAACTAATGACCACCTATGTATAGCATAGGCAACTCTACTCAATGCTCTGTGGTGACCTAAATGGGAAGGAGATTTTAAAAAGAGGGGATATATGTAAACATAGCTGATTTACTTTGCTGTACAGTAGAAACTAACTCCACATTGTAAACAAGCTATTGTTTAGTCTCTAAGTTGTGTCTGACTCTTTTGAGACCCCATGGACTATAGCCCACCAAGATCCTCTGTCCACGGGATTTCCCAGACAAGAATACTGGAGGGGGGTGCCATTTCCTTCTCCAAGGGATCTTCCTAACCCAGGGATCGAACCTGGGCCTCCCCCATTGCAGGCAGATTCTTTACCACTGAGCCACCAGGCAAGCCCTATAAAGCAGCTATACTCCACTAAAAGTTAATTAAAACAATAAATAGCAACAAAAAAAAAAAAAATGAAGACAAACTCTCAAATGACTGCCCTGGCCACCTGGCTTGGTCACTGGATGGGCAATGATAGTCTTTTCTGAGGAGAAGAACATAAGGAAGGAATCATGATCAAGGGAAGAAATGAGAATGTTGAATCTATGACCCACCTCCCAGAGTAATGCAAATAAAAAATAAATAAATGGGACCTAATTAAACTTAAAAGCTTTTGCACAATGAAGGAAACTATAAGCAAGGTGAAAAGACAGCCTTGAGAATGGGAGAAAATAATAGCCAACAAAGCAACTGACAAAGAATTAAACTCAAAAATATACAAGCAGCTCATGCAGTTCAATATCAGAAAAATAAATGACCCAATCAAAAAATGAGCCAAAGAACTAAACAGACATTTCTCCAAAGAAGACCTACAGATGGCTAACAAACACATGAAAAGATACTCAACATCACACATTATCAGAGAAATGCAAAAACCACAATGAGGTACCATCTCACAACAGTCAGAATGGCTGCTATCCAAAGTAGGGAACCCTCTTACACTGTTGGTGGGAATGCAAACTAGTACAGCCACTATGGAGAACAGTGTGGAGATTCCTTTAAAAACCGGAAATAGAATTTTCATACAACCCAGCATTCCCACTACTGAGCATACACACCGAGGAAACCAGAACTGAAAGAGACAGATGTACCCCACATGTTCACCCCAGCGCTGTTTACAATAGCCAGGACATGGAAGCAACCTAGATGTCCATTAGCAGATGAACGGACAAGAAAGCTGTGGTACATATACACAATGGAGTATTACTCAGCTAATAAAAAGAACACATTTGAATTAAATCAGTTCTAATGAGGTGGATGAAACTGGAGCCTATTATAGAGTGAAGTAAGTCAGAAAGAAAAACACCAATACAGTATATTAGCACATATATATGGAATTTAGAAAGATGGTAACAATGACCCTATATGCGAGGCAGCAAAAGAGACACAGATAGAAAGAACAGACTTTTGGACTCTGTGGGAAAAGGCGAGGGAGGGATGATTTGGGAGAATGGCATTGAAACATGAATATTACCACATGTGAAATAAATCACCAGTCCAAGTCTGATGCATGAAATAAGGCACTCAAAGCCAGTGCACTGGGACAACCCAGAGGGAGGGGATGGGGAGGGAGGTGGGAAGGGGTTCAGGATGGGGGACACACGTACACCCATGGCTGATTCATGTCAATGTATGGCAAAACCACTACAATACTGTAAAGTAATTAGTCTCCAATTAAAATAAATGAATTAATTTTTTTAAAAAAAGGATGCCTGTGTGGTATCCACATAGAAATGTTCTGCTGACAACTGGATATTTGGATAATTTCTGCTCCACTGACATGGAAAACCCATTGCCTTCAGGACCCTCTCCATTTGCTATGCTGACACACGCAAGGACCACACAACGTGCAGAGGGAGGTGGTCCTGCCAGCTCAGAGACGATGTTCACCCCAGGAGCAGGGAAAGACTGATGCTGGCCCTGAACTAAGGTCAACAGTTTCCTCTCTTCTAAGGCATTATTCTTTTGCTGCTGGGCTGCTATTCTGGAGCATGCTGGCAGGATAGAGCATGCGTCACCTCTCAGCTCGGGGGGGTGCTTAGCTAGTGTCTTCATTCATCTAAATGACACAAATGAAGCTGAGTATGCACACAGTGAGATTTTAAAACACCCAATGAAGAAAAACAAATAAACCACTTGTTTATCTATCTTGCTATATGAGCATCAAGACACATATTTATTATTAACAATATTACTGAATGAAGCCCTCTGGTAGGCATTCCATAAAATTATTAAACACTGTCCATCATCCCAGAGATTCCAGAGAACAAAACTTCAAATACAAAAATGGCAAACAGAAATGCAATCCTCAGGTTTAAAGGGTTTAAATGAACAAATACATAAATATGGAAGTATGTAGTTTGAAGAATGGGGAGCTCAGAGAGTTGTAGGCAAAATTAAACAGAGAGAAACAGCCACCTCCCTTTCAAACTACTAAGAAAAACTTCAGTGAGGACACAAAACTTTTATGTAGAATGATGAGTTTGGATTTCTGGGACTAGGAGAAGTAGCAATATAAAAGAAATCTCCTGGAAGGGTTTGTAGGAAGGGGTGGGATAATCTGATAAAAGGAGAATATTGTTAGTTTTTTGGGGGAGAGATAATATGTTGGATTTCAGAGGCAGAGAGTGGGGATCCAAATTTAAACTTTCTATGGGAAACCATTTTGATTACTGTTACTGATATAATGCCTGCACTTAATAGTATCTGTTAAATTGATCTATACAAGTTATGAGGGTGTATAAAAGTTACCCTACAGTGTGGCTTATTTGATAGAAGTAAAATTCAAATTACATCACAGTTTTCTTATGCATTTTTTCCAAGGGTTAATTTGAGTGTTGTTACCTCTATTGTTGTAAGTTTCCAGTTCTCAAGTATAATGACAATGTGCTTAAATGTGCATATTTTAGCAATTAAAAATACATTTCTATTTTAGGTGAGAAAAGTAAGCTGACAAGAGGGACTCTTGAACAACAAGGAAATTATTTTCATCCCAATATCCTTAGTAATTAAAAAGTAAAAAGAGACTGAAAAGAATTCAGAACATGTTCAGTACTATATTTCTGCCACAAAATATTGGTACAATGAGCATTTTTATAACTGCAACCAAAGAACTTTCACCATTGGTAACTATCAAGATCTTCTCTTGTGTTGTTGGAAGAGGATGTTTGTTATGACCAGTGCATTCTCTTGGCAAAACTTTATTAGCCTTTGCCCTGATTCATTTTGTACTCCAAGGCCAAATTTGCCTGTTACTCCAGGTATTTCTTGGCATCATACTTTTGCATTCTAGTCCCCTCTAATGAAAATGACATATTTTGGGGATGTTAGTTCTAGAAGATCTTGTAGGTCTTTATAAAACTGTTCAACTTCAGCTTCTTCAGCATTACTGGTCGGGGCATAGACTTGGATTACCGTCATACTGAATGGTTTGCCTTGGAAACAAACAGAGAACATTCTGTCGCTTTTGAGATTGCATCCAAGTACTGTGTTTTGGACTCTTTTTGACTATGATGGCTATTGCATTTCTTCTAAGGGATTCTTGCCCACAGTAGTTGATATAATGGTCATCTGAGTTAAATTCACCCATTCCAATCCATTTTAATTCACTGATTCCTAAAATGTCGACATTCACTCTTGCCATCTCCTCTTTGACCACTTCCAATTTGCCTTGAAGAGATCTCTAGTCTTTCCCACTCTGTTCTTTTCCTCTATTTCTTTGCATTGATCACTGAAGAAGGCTTTCTTATCTCTTCTTGCTATTCTTTGGAACTCTGCATTCATACTTATATCTTTCCTCTTCTCCTTTGCTTTTCGCTTCTCTTCTTTTCACAGCTATTTGTAAGGCCTCCCCAGACAGCCATTTTGTTTTTTTGCATTTGTTTTCCATGGGGATGGCCTTGATCCCTGTCTCCTGTACAATGTCACGAACCTCAGTCCATAGTTCATCAAGCACTCTATCTATCAGATCTAGGCCCTAAAATCTATTTCTCACTTCCACTGTATAATCATAACGGATTTGATTTAGGTCATACCTGAATGGTCTAGCAGTTTTCCCTACTTTCTTCAGTTTAAGTCTGAATTTGGCAATAAAGAGTTCATGATCTGAGCCACAGTCAGCTTCTGGTCTTGTTTTTGTTGACTGTATAGAGCTTCTTCATTTTGGCTGCAAAGAATATTATCAATCTGATTTCGGTGTTGACCATCTGGTGATGTCCATGTGTAGAGTCTTCTCTTGCATTGTTGGAAGAGGGTGTTTGCTATGACCAGTGCATTTTCTTGGCAAAACTCTATTAGTCTTTGCCCTGCTTCATTCTGCATTCCAAGGCCAAATTTGCCTGTTACTCCAGGTGTTTCTTGGCTTCCTACTTTTGCAGTCCAGTCCCCTAGAATGAAAAGGACATCTTTTTTAGGTGTTAGTTCTAAAAGGTCTTGTAGGTCTTCATAGAACCATTCAACTTCAGCTTCTTCAGTGTTACTGGTTGGGGCATAGACTTGAATTACCGTGATATTGAATGGTTTGCCTTGGAGACGAACAGAGATCATTCTGTCATTTTTGAGATTGCATCCAAGTACTGTATTTCAGACTCTTTTGTTGACCATGATGGCTACTCCATTTCTTCTGAGGGATTCCTGCCCGCAGTAGTAGATATAATGGTCATCTGAGTTAAATTCACCCATTCCAGTCCATTTTAGTTTGCTGATTCCTAGAATGTTGACATTCACTCTTGCCATCTCTTGATGTTCAAGCTTGATGTTCAAGCTGGTTTTATGGTGTGGACACAATGTCTTAATGGTCATTTGAGACAGGATTCAATGTCTACTCACCTTGAGGGTCATGTCTAAATTCAGAGATCATGTCTGTATTCAGAGACTCTGCTCCCAGTCAAACAGCCTCATCTTCTGAAGTTCCTCTTCAGGAGTCTTGCTGGTTGGTGCTTGTCTGGATAAGAACCATGAGTGTAGCTGTGCAGGAAGTGTCTGGCATATGTCATGGGTCAGGTATATTGTTGGTTTACTCCAGAAACAAAGATGACTGGTAGGACTAGGTAGATATTAAAGCCTTTGATTTTCAAGCTGGTTTTAGAAAAGGCAGAGGAACCAGAGATCAAATTGCCGACATCCACTGGATCATGGAAAAAGCAAGAGAGTTCCAGAAAAACATCTATTTCTGCTTTATTGACTATGCCAAAGCCTTTGACTGTGTGGATCACAATAAACTGTGGCAAATTTTGAGAGAGATGGGAATACCAGACCACCTGACCTGCCTCTTGAGAAACCTGTATGCAGGTCAGGAAGCAACAGTTAGAACTAGGACATGGAACAATAGACTGGTTTTAAATAGGAAAAGGAGTACGTCAAGGCTGTATATTGTCACCCTGCTTATTAACTTCTATGCAGAGTACATTAAGAGAAACGCTGGACTGGAAGAAACACAAGCTGGAATCAAGATTGCTGGGAGAAATATCAATAACCTCAGATAGGCAGATGACACCACCCTTATGGCAGAAAGTGAAGAGGAACTAAAAAGCCTCTTGATGAAAGTGAAAAAGCAGAGTGAAAAAGTTGGCTTAAAGCTCAACATTCAGAAAACGAAGATCATGGCATCCGGTCCCAGCACTTTATGGGAAATAGATGGAGAAACAGTAGAAACAGTGTCAGACTTTATTTTGGGGGGCTCCAAAATCACTGCAGATGGTGACTGCAGCCGTGAAATTAAAGGACGCTTACTCCTTGGAAGAAAAGTTATGACCAACCTAGATAGTATATTCAAAAGCAGAGACATTACTTTGCCAACTAAGATCCATCTAGTCAAGACTATGGTTTTTCCAGTAGTCATGTATGGATGTGAGAGTTGGACTGTAAAGAAAGCTGAGTGCTGAAGAATTGATGCTTTTGAACTGTGGTGTTGGAGAAGACTCTTGAGAGTCCCTTGGACTGCAAGAAGATCCAACCAGTCCATTCTAAAGGAGATCAGCCCTGGGATTTCTTTGGAAGGAATGATGCTAAAGCTGAAACTCCAGTACTTTGGCCACCTCATGTGAAGAGTTGACTCATTGGGAAAGACTTTGATGCTGGGAGGGATTGGGGGCAGGAGGAGAAGGGGATGACCAAGGATGAGATGGCTGGATGGCATCACTGCCTCGATGAACGTGAATCTGAGTGAACTCCGGGAGATGGTGATGGACAGGGAGGCCTGGCATGCTGTGATTCATGGGGTTGCACAGAGTCAGACATGACTGAGCGACTGAACTGAACTGAACTGAACTGAACTGAATTTGCCTTGATTCACATTGCCCAGACCTAACATTTCAGGTTCCTATGCAATATTGTTCTTTACAGCATCGGACTTTACTTCCATCACCAGTCACATCCACAACTGGGGGCTGTTTTTGCTTTGACTCCATCTCTTCATTCTTTCTAGAGTTATTTCTCCATTGATCTCTAGTAGCATATCAAGTGCCTACCGACCTGGGGAGTTCATCTTTCAGTGTCCTATCTTTTTGCCTTTTCATACAGTTCATGGGGTTCTCAAGGCAAGAATACTGAAGTGGTTTGCCATTCCCTTCTCCAGTGGGCCACATTTAGTCAGAACTTTCCACCATGACATGTCCATCTTGGGTGGCCCTACAAGGCATGGCTCATAGTTTCATTAAGTTAGACAAGGCTGTGGTCCATGTGATCAGATTGGTTAGTTTTCTGTGATTGTTGTGTTTAGTCTGTCTGCCCTCTGATAAAGAAGGATAAAATGCTTATGGAAGCTTCCTGATGGGAGAGACTGACTGAGGGGGAAACTGGGTCTTGTTCTGATGGGTGGGGCCATGCTCAGTAAATATTTAATCCAATTTTCTGTTGAAGGGCAGGGCTGTGTTCTCTCCCTGTTATTTGACCTGAGGCCAAACTATGGTGGAGGTAATGAAGATAATGGTGACCTCCTTCAAAAGGGCCCATGCACGCACTGCTACACTCAGTGCCTCCAACCCTACAGCAGGCCACTGCTGACCCACGCCTCCACCAGAGACTCCTGGACACTCATGGGCAAGTCTGGGTTAGTCTCTTGTGGGGTCAGTACTCCTTTCTCCTGGATCCTGGTGCACACAAGATTCTGCTTGTGCCCTCCCAGAGTCTGTGTCCCACTCCTGTGTAAGTTCTGGCTGAAGTATGGTGGGTTAATGGCAATCTCCTCCAAGAAGGGATATGCCATATCGCAGAGCCCCTGCCTATATTCTTTGTAGCCAAAGATGGAGAAACTCTATAGAGTCAGCAAAAACAAGACCGGGAGTTGACTGTGGCTCAGATCATGAACTCCTTATTGCCAAATTCAGACTTAAATTGAAGAAAGTAGGGAAAACCACTAGACCATTCAGGTATGACCTAAATCAAATCCTTTACGATTATACAGTGGAAGTGACAAATAGATTCAAGGGATTAGATCTGATAGAGTGCTTGAAGAACTATGGATGGAAATTCATGACACTGTACAGGAAGCAGTGATCAAGACCATCCCCAAGAAAAATAAATGCAAAAATGCAAAATGGTTGTCTGAGAAGGCCTGACAATCAGCTATGAAAAGAAGAGAAGCAAAAGGCAAAAGAGGAAAGGAAAGATACCCATTTGAATTCAGAGTTGCAAAGAACAGCAAGGAGAGATAAGAAAGCCTTCCTCAGTGATCAATGCAAAGAAATACAGGAAAAAAATAGAATGGGAAAGACTAGATCTCTTCAAGAAAATCAGAGATAACAAGGGAGGATTTCATGCAATGATGGGCACACTAAAGGACAGAAATGGTAGGAATCTAACAGAAGGAGAAGATATTAAGAAAAGGTGGCAAGAATAGACAGAAAAACTATACAAAAAAGATCTTCACAACGCAGATAACCACGATGGTGTGATCACTCACCTAGAGCCACACATCCTGGAATGCGAAGTCAAGTAAGCCTTAGGAAGCATCACTATGAACAAAGCTAGTGGAGGTGATGGAATTCCAGTTGAGCTATTTCAAATTCTAAAAGATGATACTGTGAAAGTGCTGCACTCAATATGCCAGCAAATTTGGAAAACTCAGCAGTGGCCACAGGACTGGAAAAGGTCAGTTTTCATTCTAATCCCAAAGAACAGCAATGCCAAAGAATGCTCAAACTACTGCACAGTTGCACTCATCTCAGTTCAGTTCAGTTCAGTTCACTTACTCAGTCATGTCTGACTCTTTTCGACCCCATAAATCGCATCACTCCCGGAGTTTACTCAAACTCATGTCCATCAGGTCAGTGATGCCATCCAGCCATCTCATCCTCTGTCATCCCCTTCTCCTCCTGCCCTCAATCCGTCCCTGCATCAGAGTCTTTTCCAATGAGTCAACTCTTTGCATGAGGTGGCCAAAGTATTGGAGTTTCAGCTTTAGCATCAGTCCTTCCAATGAACACCCAGGACTGATCTCCTTTAGGATGGACTGGTTGGATCTGGTCCCATTACTTCATGGCATATAGATGGGGAAACAGTGGAAACAGTGACAGCGTTTATTTTGGGGGCTCCAAAATCACTGCAGATGGTGGCTGCAGCCATGAAATTAAAAGAGGCTTGCTCCTTGGAAGAAAAGTTATGACCAAACTAGACAGCATATTAAAAAGCAGAGATATTACTTTGCCAACGAAGTCTGTCTAGTCAAAGCTACGGTTTTTCCAGTAGTCATGTATGGATGTGAGAGTTGGACTATAAAGAAAGCTGGGTGCTGAAGAATTGATGCTTTTGAACTGTGGTGTTGGAGAAGACTCTTGAGAGTCCCTTAGACAGCAAGGAGATCCAACCAGTCCATCCTAAAGGAAATCAGTCCTGAATATTCATTGGAAGGACTGATGCTGGAGCTGAAACTCCTATCCTTTGGCCACCTGATGGGAAGAACTGACTCATTTGAAAAGACCCTGATGCTGGCTTGATGCTGGAGAAGGGGACAACAGAGGATGAGATAGTTGGATGGCTTCACCAACTCAATGGACATTAGTTTGAATCGAGTCCAGGAGCTGGCAATGGACAGGGAGGCCTGGCGTGCTGCAGTCCACAGGGTCGCAGAGTTGGACACAACTGAGTCACTGAACTGAACTATCTGTGTAAAACAGTTTTTGCAAATCATAGCTTGTAAGCAGAAATTTACCTGGCTAGAATTATTTTATTCCTTGCAGACATTAGTGATAATATTTATTTTAAGAAGGACTTAAAAGTGACGTAACTTTGTAAACTTACAAGTCAGAAGAACAATATACATTTGACTTTTAGAATTGAATACATCTTAAAATCTTCCTCAATCTGACCTGAGAGAGATTCACTTCTTGTACTCCACCATATGCCAAATAAAAATACCAACAGTAACAAAATTGTTTTTACTGAGCGTGTGCTGTATACAAGGCATTGTTCTAAATGTGTTTCAAGGGCGGAATAATCTAAGCCTCAAAGTCCCAGTGAGGAGGTATCTTATATGATGGTAAAAGTATGGACTATCTAAGGCTGTAGGCCCTGAAACATTTTTATAAAGGTTGCTCAGTTGCTCAGTTGTGTCCAATTCTTTTACAACCCCATGGACTGTAGCCTGCCTGGTTTCTCTGTCTGTGGGGTTTCCAGGGCAAGAATACTGAAGTGGGTTGCCATTTCCTTTTCCAGGGGATCTTCCCACCCAGAAATGGAGCCGTATTCTGCATCTCCTGCAAATTCTTTACCACTGCTCCACCTAGGAGGCCCCTTTATAAAGGCTAATTAATATGCTTGATAGTGAAAGTGTTAGTCACTCAGTCTTGCCTGACTCTGCCACTGCATGGATTGTAGCTGGTCAGGTTCCTCTGTCCATGGAATTCTGCAGGCAAGAATAGTGGAGTGGGTTGTCATGCCCTCCTTCAGGGGATCTTCCCGACCCAGGGATAGAACCCAGGTCTCCTGCATTGCAGGCTGGTTCTTTACCATCTGAGCCATGTGCCTGGAGTATTAAGTTAAGATACTCAGAAATGTAAGAATGTAGGACAGAAGGGATTCCCTGGTGGTCCAGTGGGCAAAGAATCTGCACTCCCAATGCATGGGGCCTGGGTTCAGACTCTGGTCAGGAGACTGCATCCCACATGCCACAACTGGAAGAGCCTGCTTGCTGCAACTAAGACCCAGTGCAGCCGAATACATTAATCAAGGCTTTTAAAATAATGTACTACAGGAAAGTCACGGTAATTGCACTTTAAAGATTTTTAATGGAGAGAAACAATTTAGCAGATGAAGAGTGAAGAAATTTTACAGCTGAGTCAGATTTGACCTTGAAGAAGAATTCACGAGGAAAAGGATATTGAAAGAATGGGGAAAATCAGGTAGAAGATAGGGACTGATCTTTCAAATAAAGCTGAAGCAACACAGTTCAGTTCAGTTCAGTCACTCAGTTGTGTCCGGCTCTTTGCGACCCCATGAATCGCAGTACGCCAGGCCTCCCTGTCCATCACCAACTCCCGGAGTTCACTCAGACTCACGTCCATCGAGTCAGTGATGCCATCCAGCCATCTCATCCTCGGTCGTCCCCTTCTCCTCCTGCCCTCAATCCCTCCCAGCATCAGGGTCTTTTTCCAATGAGTCAACCCTTCGCATGAGGTGGCCAAAGTACTGGAGTTTCAGCTTTAGCATCAGTCCTTCCCAAGAAATCCCAGGGCTGATCTCCTTCAGAATGGACTGGTTGGATCTCCTTGCAGTCCAAGGGACTCTCAAGAGTCTTCTCCAACACCACAGTTCAAAAGCATCAATTCTTCAGCACTCAGCCTTCTTCATAGTTCAACTCTCACATCCATACATGACCACTGGAAAAACCATAGCCTTGACTAGGAGGACCTTAGTTGGCAAAGTAATGTCTCTGCTTTTCAATATGCTCTATCTAGGTTGGTCATAACTTTTCTTCCAAGGAATAAGTGTCTTTTAATTTCATGGCTGCAGTCACCATCTGCAGTGATTTTGGAGCCCCCCAAAATAAAGTCTGACACTGTTTCCACTGTTTCCCCATCTATTTCCCATGAAGTGATGGGACTGAATGCCATGATCTTCGTTTTCTGAATGTTGAGCTTTAACACATGTACCCCCATAATCCTGGTTTCTTGTTTGTTTCGTTTGTTTTTTTGCCATTCTCTAACTTGGGCTAGTCACATAGTGAGTGTGGGTAGAAGAAAGGGTTCTAGACAGAGCATGCAAGACACCAGGTTTTCATCTTTACTCTGTCATTTATTGGCTGTGTGACACTTTAAAAGTCACTCTTCTCTGAGCTTTATTTCCTCACTCCTAAAATAGGGGCAGTGCTATGTGGGTATTGTGAATATTAAACAGATAATATGCTTTTAAAAGTGTAAAATGCTATACAAATGAAGGATATCCTCTACATTATTTTCAGCTTCAGTCACTGAACATGATTCTTCCCTTTCTTGATCTTTTTTTCTTGTTGGCAAACAAAGTATCTTGGCATCAGCTTAGTATTCCGTTATGCTAAACTTCTGAAATTCTTAAGTAGAAAGGCAGTTAGATGACAGAATGCAAAAGCATTTCTGAGCTGGAGCAGGACTATATTCCTGAGCCCACACTTCAACAACCCCTAGACTCAGGTCAACAAGTCTCAAGTCAATAGAATTCTTTGGCTAACCCAGTTCATCACCCATCAGGGGATCTATTCTTTGTGGATGGTTCCAGGCAAGGGATAAACGTGAATTTGGAATCAGACATAATTAAACAATAGATAATACAAATGACCAGCTGAACAAGTCTCTATATTGTGGTAAGATATAGTTAATTTTCTGATCATAGTATATATATCTTGGAGCAGCTTAGGTTACTAGTCTCTTACCGTATATACTTTAAAAAGTGAAAAGTGAAAGTTATTCACTCAATCGTGTCCAACTCTTTGCTATCCCATGAACTGCAGCCTTCCAGGCTACTCTGTCCATGGAATTCTCCAGGCAAGAGTACTGGAGTGGGTTGCCAACTCCTCCTCCAGGAGATCTTCCCGACCCAGGGATTGAATCCAGGTCTTCTATATTGCAGGCAGATTCTTTACTGTCTGAGCCACCAGGAAAACTCTAACCCTTTTCCTAACTACCCTGTCCTGATGAACTGAGCTGTAACAGTATCCTGAGGTTTGATATAGCACAACAGTGCGTAGGGGAAGCAGAGGTAGCCAGTCTGCCTCAGAGTTACAGTGGTGATGGCTGGAGTCAGTGGAAAAATATCATATGTTGTGCTCAAAGGAGTGCTGTTACCCCAGAGTCAGTGGTAATAGCAGAAAACCATGTATCCATTGGGGCTGAACAAAAGGCCGAGCCAAGATCTGGAATAAAACAGGACAGAGCAACTGAGCCTACAAGGTAGAAAACCAGCCTAACAGAATTATGATTTGTTGTGCCGACATTCAGTGTAGATTTACTAACAGAAGGTACAACTAAAGAGTATGATGGTCCGGTGGTTGACTCCAAGCTTCCAGTGTAGGAATACTGGTTCAATCCCTGGTTGGGGAACCAAGATCCCACATTCTGCAAAGCATGGTCAAAATAAATAAATAAATAAAATGTTAAAATAATGAAAATAAAAAGTTTTAAAAAAGAAAGCATATAACTAGAATATATGTATGCATATTTATTGGCATTGCTTTCATTTGGTTTTTGGTTTTTTCCTAACGTGTTGAACCAATATCTCCATACATAAAACATTTCAGTAAATAATTAATTATGGATTATTGATAATGGAAACACCAGCACCAGGCACCATCACAGCAACATCACTCTGACCAACAACTGTGATGCTGAACCTTAGGATTGTTACAGTCTTTGGAGTTTTCTAGTTGTTTGGATTGCGAGCAATCAAGAGTCCGTGCAACATTCTCCAAATTACTGATTTAGAAAATTCATTAATCACAAAAAGTAAATAAAAAGTCAGTACTAACAAAGGAAAAATCACAAAGGCAGAGATAATAAAATATTAGGAGGAATGGCATTTAGCCCAGTACTTGGGTAGAAAATTAACTAAAAACTTTGACAAGCGAAGTGAAATAGGATGAAAATCTGAGAAAAAAGAAAACTGGCTGCTGGAGAATTTGGTCAATTAAACCTAGGAGGAAAGTCAAAGTCAAGGTGAATTAACAGAATATTTGCTATGATGCTGCTTAAAACTTTGATTTTGAATCTTAAATTCTTCCCTGATGAGGTATATCCCTAAATTCTAATCAAGAAGGAAGGGTTTAAGAGTTATATATAAGCATGGGGAGCCCTACTCCTCCCACACCCTCAGATGGAGTGCAGAATTGGTGAAAGATACCACACAAATGTAACTATTCAATATCTTTTCAAGTATCTTCTTTCTCCTTTGGCTCTCTTTAAGTTTGATGATCCACAAGTGAAGAACCTGTGCTTCTTGAAACTGAGCAGAACCCTGTGGGGCCCCTCCAAGTTCAAAGGTCCCTCCATGTCCTCCACCTCTTACATGTAGAAAAACTGAGGTCTCCCAGGTCTCCTCTGAGTTGCAAAAGAGCAAACTCAAGCAGTTAATGATTAGGACAAGAGAGTCATGGAATCCTTCCATGTCTGATGCACATTGTTGAGTTGTTTTACAGATACGATATCTGCCACCAGAGGGAAAGAACTAACTGCATGATGACCAGACTATAGCTATGACATAGCTGCTGCTGCTTGAACAGCACTGAATCTGTGGCTACCACAATTCCAAGAAATGGCCTTAAGAGAATGGGATTAACAATCATCTGTATTTTTGTGGGCATCCAAATAACTGTGGCTTGTATTGCCTGTATATGTAAGCAGACACTAAAACTGCCAGCAAAGAAATGTTACAGACCCATGTCAGCATCTTCCACTCTAAGACTATGGTGTCCTATGTCAGCATGAAGAAGTTAAAGAAGATACACCTTCATCCATAATTCCATACAAATGTTGTCATGTTTGACACTGGGGATTTGTAAGTAGCTCTTTGCAGGAGGCTCTCTGTCTTGTCACATTACTAAAGCTATATTTTAACTAACTTTCATATGTGATGTCCCTGTGCTTAACTAACTTCTGGCCCAAGCACACCTTTCAAATACTTTGCTCACACAACGCCTCACATAACCTGCTAATTCTTTTCTTAAAGAGGTAGAAATGAAGAATAAGTGCTTAACAGATGACTACAACTTTTCCCCAGCTTTCCCTTTAGTAATCTGGAGAGCAGACTCTGTGAACAAGATAGCATCGAAAGAAGGCTCACGAGCAGTCAACACTTGCATGCAATGACAGATGGCAAAGAATCTGATGCTCTATTTTAACAATTCACTGAGATTATTTCCCCCTTTTTCCTTTAAAAACTTTCATGGCTGTGCAGAATATTCAGAGTTGGTTCTAGGACACAAGCTACCTTCTCCCCAGGTTGCTGACCTCTTGAATAAAGCAAATTTTCCTTTTCCAACCAACACTTGCTTCTCAAGTATTGGCTTTTGAGTGGTGAGCAGCCAAAACTGAGTTCAATAACATTCCGTTCTAGATGAGGTCCAGAGAAACTACAAGCTTCCAAGAAAAGAAAGCAGGCACCCCCATCCAGTTGGTGAAGCCAGGAAAACAAATATATCAGGATGTAGGTATGGGGAGGCTGAGAAAGGTCCCCTGGTTTGAGGCTCACAACTGGACAAAGGATGTCATATTAGATGGATATAGCATAGGCACTGCCCCCTAGAAATCTGCTGATACATGGCTATATCTCAGCAGATCCAGGGAGTAGAGTTGGGCTCCTAGGACCATCTCTTTGTCCTTTGAAAGACTGTATTTATTTCCTGTGTTGAAGACCTGGTGAGTCAAACCAAGGCTGACAAGTCAACACTTCTCTTTCTCCACCAGGGCAGCATTGAGAAAGGGGACAAAAAGCAAACACCTTGGAATGACTGTTTACAAACTTACAGTTGATAAAGCCCTTAGTTTACCTGATGTAACAAGACTAATTTTCCATATCTGCTTCAAAAAAATGGTGAGTAAGCTTCAAGTCAGAAAATAATTTTGTCATTTGAAGATGAAGAATGTTTCACTCTCTTGTACACTGTAAACTTTGTGCCTGCTGCTATAATAATCATGTTTCAAATAAGCAAAAGAGATCCTCTTTTGCAGATCTCTGTCCCTTTCCCAAATATGCCCCTGGATAATTATTTGGCTGCCACCAAAGCAACAATCAGAGCTGCATGGTGTCCAAGAAAATCTCAGATCCTATGTTTGCTAATTGGACATAACAATTCATGCTCGGGGGCAAAATCAGGCAAAACGGGATTTATTCTGCCAGGATTGTTTTGGCTCCCATTTTTTGGTTAGCATCAATACCTCAGTCCAAGTTTTTTGATCCCTAAAGCTACTTTCTTGGCAAGTAACACCCAGTTATCTACCCAAGTATAAGAAACACTCATTCCACACTATATCTGGAGAGACCAGAACTTGCTGTGGGAGAAGAGGAGGATTTGTAGCTGGGTAGATCTTTGTGCTTCTCAGAAACTTGATCACTTTAGAATAAGACCAAGTGTGAGAATTAATTCACCAGGAACTAAAGTTATAAACAGATGACAATAATATTCTGGCATACGATCTTTCCATTTAAATATCCTATAAATATAAATCATAGCTTGTAAATCAAATTACTGAGAAACAAATAGGCCAATGACATAACTTGAGGTTTAACTAATTAAAATTTGAAAACTTTCAGTTCTTCAGTTACAAAATGGAGGCCCAAATAATCAGCTCTGCCCCATCTCTGTAGTAGATGCTTAGGTTATAAAAGAGTTTTGGGGAAAAAATGAAAATCAGATGGAATCTTTAAAGGATTCTTAAAGATTTCAATTATTTCCTCTGTATACAAAATTTGAAGCAGAGAAAGTGACCTAAAGAGGACACTACTTCAGTCTTGTAGAACTCCAAATAAATCAAAGTTCCTTGATTTTAAAGAATAGTCAATTTTCCCTAAAAGAGATTAGTGTGCAGTGTACTGACAAACAAAACTTATATTTCTATTACTTTTTATTTTTTTTATTTTTGTTTGTTGGTATTTATTGTCTGATTTCATCTCTACAGCATGTCTTATCTTTTTCCCACTTCACAAAGGGACATTTATAATTTGAGGGGTTAAGTGACAAGCTAAAGGATTATTTGGCATATACTAGAAATGAGAAGGAACTCCTGCCTTCTGGCCCAGAGCCCATTGATTCACTCTGTCTCAGTAACTGCTCTATGCCCCAGGGACGCAGCAGAGATGAAAACAGTCCCTTACAAATAAATGGCTAGTGTGTCAGGTAGTGAGCAGGCTTGACTTTGCCAGGATTATTTTGGCTTCCATTTTGGGGTTAGTCCCACTCCCTCATTCCAAATTCTCTGACCCCTTAAAGCTACTTTTCCGGTGAATCCTCCAGAATTTCCAGTTCTCCATGCAGGTGTAAGAAACACCCATTCCATAATACCTGGAAAGACCAAGGCTTTCTGTGGGAGAAAATGAAGGTTTACAGCTGGACAGAGCTTTTTGTTTCTTTCAAACTTGATTATTTTAGAATTAATAAGAGCAAATATTAGAATTCACAATTAATTAGAATTAAATAGAGCAATTAATTAGAATTAATTCACAAGAAACTAAAAGTCTCTTCCAAAAAGGGAAAAAAATAAGGAGTCTGGAGCAGATATGGGAAGTACCAGTGTGTATGTTTGTGTGTGTGTACGCACGCACACGTGCATACACGCACATGTGCACATGTGTGTTTGGGAGGGAGGGAGGGGTGAAACATGGGAATGGATCACATAAATATCTGAGGAAAGAGAAATATTGGCCAGAGGTCAGAGGTCGGCTAAATTCAGCTCACCACCTGCTCATGTAAATAAAGTTTTATTGGAACACAGCCACACTCATTTGTTCAGTGTCAATGGGTTTTTGCACTATATTGGAAGTGTTGAGTCATTGTGACTGAGGCTGTATGTGACCCATAGAACTGAAAACATTTACTCTCTGGCCCATTAAGGAAAACATTTGCTAACTCCTGGTTCATGCAGAAGGAAAAACAGGCGCAAAGCCTGTAAGGCACAAAGTGTGTTTGTTGGGTTCAAGGATTAGTAAGAAACCTAGTGTGGCTAAGGTGAGTGAATCAGTGAAGCAAGGGATAAGGACAGAGTGAGCGTAGACCCTGCAGGGCCTTTCTAGGCCATTGCATAGAACTTTGACCTTTATTCAGAGTGAGGTGAGAAACTACCAGAGGGGGTTGAGTACCCACAGACATACTCTGACTTACATTTTATATTGATCACTTTTTTAAGAATAGATGAGAGGGGGTGAATTTGGCATATACTGAAAAAATCCAGATGAAAATTATTCTGGCCTGGACTAAAGCATGAAGTTGGAAATTGTGAGAACTGGTCAAATTCCTAATACATGAATATACTGTAAAGAAAGTTTTGATGGGATTTTTTTGGTAAACTTGAAATAGAGGTATGTGGTGTGTGTGGGTGTGTGGTGGGGGCAGGTAGGGAAGCAGATGATCCAAGATGACTTATGTGGGCCTGTACATCTGGGTGGACAGTCACCATTTACAGACAAAGAGACGATTATGAGGATATAAAGCATAGATTGTGGCTGGAAGTGAAGAATTCAGTTTGGATACTAAAATTTTAGATGTCTTTTGAATATTCAAGTGGCAATGTCAAGAGGCATATATGAATCACATTTGGAGTTCAGCAGAAAGGTTGAAACAGACATACGAATCTGGGAGTTATCAATGTTTAAATAATGGTGAAGTCACAGGAACAGAATAAGATCACGTAGAGAGTACCTACAAACATCCACAGAAATTGACTTGAATAAAATCCTAAAAGATGATGCTGTTAAAGTGCTGCACTCAATGTGGCAGCAAATTTGGAAAACACAGCAATGGCTACAGGACTGGAAAAGGTTAGTTTTCATTCCAGTCCCAAAGAAGGCAATGCCAAAGAATGTTCAAACTACTGCACAACTGCACTCATTTCACATTTAGCAAGGTAATGCTCAAAATCCTTCAAGCTAGACATCAACAGTATATGAAACAAGAACTTCCAGATATACAAGTTGGATGTAGAAAAGACAGAGGAACCAGAGATCAAATTGCCAACTCCACTGGATCATAGAAAAAGCAAGGGAATTCCATAAAAACGTCTACCTCTGTTTCATTGACTATGTTAAAGCTTTTAACTATGTGGATCACAACAAACTGTAGAGATTTCTTAAAGAGATGGGAATACCAGACCACCTTACCTGCCTCCTGAGAAATCTGTATGCAGGTCAAGAAGCAACAGTTAGAACTGGACATGAAATGATGGATTGGTTTAAAATTGAGAAAGTACTATGTCAAGGCTGTAGATTACCCTGCATATTTAATTTCTATGCAAAGTACATCATGTCAGACTGGATGAAACACAAGCTGGAATCAAGATTGCCTGAAGAAATATCAGTAACCTCAGATATGCAGATGATACCACCCTAATGGCAGAAAGTAAAGAGAAATTAAAGAGCCTCTTGATGAGGGTGAAAGAGGAGAGTTAAAAAAAAAAAAAAAAAACTAGCTTAAAACTCAACATTCAACAAACTAAGATCATGGCATCTGGTCCCATCACTTCATGGCAAAGAGATGGGGAAAAAGTAGAAACAGTGACAGATTTTATTTTCTTAGGCTCCAAAATCACTGCAGACAGTGACTGCAGCCATGAAATTACAAGACACTTGCTCCTTGGAAGAAGTTATGAAGAACATAGTGTATTAAGAAGCAGAGACATCAGTTTGCTGACAAAGGTCCATCTAATCAAAGCTATGATTTTTCTAGTAGTCATGTATAGATGTGAGAGGTGGACCATAAAGAAGGCTGAGCACTGAAGAATCGATGCTTTCGAATTGTGGTGCTAGAGAAGCCTCTTGAGAGTCCCTTGGACAGCAAGGAGATCATACCAGTCAATCCTAAAGGAAATCAGTCCTGAATATTCACTGGAAGGACTGATGCTGAAACTGAAGCTCCAATACTTTGGCCAACTGATGCAAAGAGCTGACTCACTGGAAAAGGCTGATTCTGGGAAAGATTGAGGGCAGGAGGAGAAGGGGGAGACAGAGGATGAGATGTTTGGATTATATCACTGACTCAATGGACATGAGTTTGAGCAAACTCCAGGAGATAGTGAATGACAGGGAAGCCTGGCATGCTGCAGTCCATGGGGTTGCAAAGAGTCAGACACGATTTAATGACTGAACAACAACAATTTCAATGTATGTGACAGGTTTTGAGCTAAGAACTTTGTATTTTTTTTTCCTCATCTTACAACCCTCTACTTGGGTTTTCTTTTACATCTGAGGAAATGAACGCTTAAGTGAGCAGTCTGACATTACCTGGCTAGTGACACAATCCAGGTATGCCTGCCTCTGTGGTAGAGCCCTCTCTGGTCTGCCAGGACATAAGGAACAGGAAGACAACAGTGAGCATCAGCTCTGTATGTCTGAATACTGAAGGAGGCATAGAGTTTCCCAAGTAGGCTACCCAGTAACACAAAATTATCACCAGATGGGCACCTCTGCTCTAAGTTTCAACTGCAGTGAGAGGCTTCTTAAAGGAAACCACTAGGCTGGTGAACCACGATAATGCTGTCATGGAACTTCCTTCTCAACTTCCTGAATTTAACAAACTCTCACATCATGAAGAAGCAGAAAATTTCTCATTTAAGAGCAGATTAAGAGGCAGACACTGCAGAGGAATGCATGCATCAATGTAATGCACTGCATCACAGGCAAGCTGTAGGTTACTAAGGTTAGATGTTCTTGCAGGACACTGGAAAAATCCTTCATTAAGTCACAGGAAAGAAACCTCATGACTGAAAACTGAATATGAATCATTTAAAGCAGCACAGAGACAGAGGCTATTACTCAACAATAGATCTGACCCATGATGTTACTAAAATCCTTATAGCATTGCTTTAATCCTCACAAAGAAAAAGTTTCTTGGTTGACCGGTAGTCTCAAACTTGATCTTGCTTCCACTGGCCTCATGGAAGTGCAGTCATTCAACTGCTAAACATAACGTGGAGCATCATGCCTCTGTCTTCCTACAGGCCTGGGCTGAAAGTAATCATCACTTATTTTACCCCTACAGAAATCAAAAGAGGTTCATCTCTCCATGTTGAAGAGTGAACAGGAACTAACCTATGTGCACAAGGGCTTCCACTTACCCTAGTTAGGAAGCCACACCTTGAGGTTACACCCTCTTTATGGTTATGAGGAAACCAAGGAAGTGATGTTGTGTTTTGGGCCCTGCTGAACAAGATTAAGTCTTGGCAAAAATATTTAGGTCATGCTGGTTTGGATGAAACCTATTCAGAGGTTTTGGATGAATAATAGGGAACTGAGTGATTACAGGGTCTTTCCTCCTCCACCCTTCATGTTTCCCAAGCCCAGGTGTTGCTTCCACAGACACCCATCCTCTGGGACAAGGTACCATGGTGATGAGTACATACCCAATGGGAGGGCATTATTAGCATGGAGAGTTTGAAATGATATACAGTAATAATCCTCAGGAGAATCAAAAGATGCTTTTGGCATTGATGTTTGTCCTTCCTTTTAGGGATTTTGTTTCTTTATCACTGAACTGCCATCTTATCGAGTGCCATAAGCAAGTCTGTCATGTCTGTATTTCCCATAACGCTCAGCAAAGTACCTGTCACCAACTGGGTACAGAGCAAACCTTGGTGAAATGAATACCAGTCATCACCCTGCTGCAGATGAACAGAAGCACCAGGATTCAGACTCCTGATCCTGTCTTCTGGAGACTGTGCTAGGGCAGCACTCTTCTCTTTCTCCCTTGCTCTATAGACTTTAAACATTTTGTGTCCTCAACATCATGCTTATTATCTCTCTGGATGTATTTATGAGCCAGGAACAAACAGAGCTAAACCACTACAGTGTACATAATCATGTTTCTTGTCCCTTCCCTGTGAAAAGTATTCTTTGTTTGTGCTTCCAGGCTGTTCACTTTTTTTTTTTTCCCCCTGATTAACTGAGAATATTAGGTGAGTGTCAGAGAGAAGAGAGTAGATGCTGTGATACAAGAATATGTCTAAGCAGATTGAGGAAGGGGGATTTGGAGACAGTGAGTAAGCTATCCAGCAAAGGCTAGGATTTCTAAGGAGAGAGGGATCTGGGGTATTGGAAAAACTGCCATGAGGTGGGGAAGAGTAGCAGGGCATGTATAAATAGGTGGAGAATGTCCCATGCTAACTGTTTTGCCTTCCATCAAAGTTTGTCTTAAGAAATCATTCAAGAAAGATCGAATTCCAAGGCTTCAAGAGCTAGGGATGTGTAACATTTTGGTGTACTGACGTGTTAGTAGGTTATTTAATGGGATTCCCAGGTGGTCCATTTGTGTGTGCATGTTTGAAGGGGGCACAGTTGGAGACAGGGGACAGGTGAGGTGGAGAAGAACAAAGCAGTGGGGTTGGGGGTGGAACAAAATACCAACTTTAACTGCTTTTCAAAGCTTACTCAGTTTCTACAACATATTAAATGTGATTAATTGTATAAAGAACAAACTTTATGGTTAGCTCTTCAGTCACAAATCAAATATGAGAAATTATTTACAGTAAGATTTAAAACCTAAAATAAGATACTATAATTAAAAATTCTAGAAGCATTATTTCTCACCTCAAATATGGTCCCATTGTAGGACTATCATTCCCACTGTAGCAAGATTATATAATTAGAAATATTATAGAAATACAATATTATAGAAATAGAAATATTTATAAATATATATAATATATAATATATAAATATTTATACTAGTTTATTATATAAGTATATATAATAAATATTTAGAAATATATTTCTAGAAATAGAAATATTATATAATTATAATATATTATAATTTGAAATATATTAGAATTTATTGAGGATCTGATTGCTCAGTTTCTAATTTTTAAGAATCTGACAGTATTTCTCTCTTATATTTCTGAATGCCTCACATTTTCTGTTTAAGTGCTCATTTGGTTCAATTTGTATTGTTTTGCACTTCCCTTGAACTTTCCCTTGAACTCAAGTTCAGTTCAGTGGCTCAGTCGTGTCCAACTCTTTGTAACTCCATGGACTGCAGCATACCAGGCTTCCCTGTCCATCACCAACTCCCGGAGGTGCTCAAATTCATGTCCATCGAGTCAGTGATGCCATCCAACCATCTCATCCTCTGTCATCTCCTTCCTCTCCTGCCTTCAGTCTTTCCCAGCATCAGGGTCTTTTGCAATGAGTCAGTTCTTTGCATCAATTAGCCAAAGTATTGGAGCTTCAGCTTCAGCATCAGTCCTTGATGAATAGTCAGGATAGATTTCCTTTAGGACTGACTGGTTGGATCTCCTTGCAGTCCAAGGGACTCTCAAGAGTCTTCTCCAACACCACAGTTCAAAAGCACTACTGTGGGCAAGACTCCCTTCAAAGAAATGGAGTAGCCCTCATAGTTAACAGAAGTCTGAAATGCAGTACTTAGGTACAATCTCAAAAACAACAGAATGATCTCTGTTCATTTCCAAGGCAAACCATTCAATATCACAGTAATCCAAGTCTATGCCCCAACCACTAATGCCAAAAAAGCTGAAGTTGAACGGTTCTGTGAAGATCTACAAGACCTTCTAGAACTAACACCCCCAACAGATATCCTTTTCATCACAGGGGGCTGGAATGCAAAAGTAGGAAGTCAAGAGATACCTGGAGTAACAGGTAAGTTTGGCCTTGGAGTACAAAACGAAGCAGGGCAAAGGCTTAACAGAGTTTTGTCAAGAGAACGCACTGGCCATAGCAAACACCCTCTTCCCAACAACACAAGAGAAGACTACACATGGACATCACCAGATGGTCAATACTGAAATCAGATTGATTATATACTTTGTAGCGAAGCTGGAGAAGCTCCATATTGTCAGCAAAAACAAGACCAGCAGCTGACTGTGGCTCAGATCATGAACTCTTATTGCAAAATTGAGGCTTAAATTGAAGAAAGTAGGGAAAACCACTACACCATTCAGGTATGACCTAAGTCAACTCCTGATTAATTACTGATCAATTTTCTTTCCCTTGAACTTACTGATCTTTGTCTAGGCACTTTTGTATTTAGTTTAATGATAATCTTACAAATAATATTAAATAGTAATAGAGGTAATCCATGGAATAATGAAGGCTTATTAATATCTGCCTAATCTATTTTTCTAGAAAGGCCAGAGCTTGACAAAGAAGGTCACAACATAGTGGATCCTGCTTGTTCCCAGACGAGGCTTGTTTATTTAGCTGATGATATTTGTCCAGTTCATGGAGGTACAAATGGTAACTGGAAATTCTCCAGAAGTCATAAATGTGGAAATTAAATTGCAACACCACTCTTCTAAGTACTCAGACTGAAAACGGGGGCATTATCCTTCTCTTTTCTCTTTCTCTGATACCCTCCCTCATTCTGTTAGCAAATCTTGACTCTACCATTAACATATAATTCAGTCAGACCCTTTCTCATAGTAACCACTACTTTTAACCATTCCAAGCCTCCATTTGCTTGCTGGGCTACTGTAGTAGCCTGTTAATTGTAGGCAGAATTGTGAATATAAAGTAAAAAGGGCAGTGAAAAATGGCTACAATATCTCCACATTCCTTTACATTTGGGGCAGGTTGTACCTAAATTTCTGACCAGAATATTTGATTGCAAGAACCAGAAACCTATTAGAACTCATGAACACAAAGAAAGAAAGTATTGCCAGATTTCCCAAGGAATAAGGATTGGAAACTGGAAAGTCAGGAATGGAGACTTTCCACCTCACTAGAGTCACTTCTCTGGTGTAGTTTGTGTGTCTGCTTGGTTCTCCTAGGTTCCATAGATGTCTGGGAACTCTCAGCTTTAATCCCAGCTCTACATGACTTCTTAGTTTGAGACTAATTGGCATCTTTATGACTCAATTCCAGATTCCCAGAAGAAGGTGATCTCTTGGTTTGGCTTACTTCAGGTGTCTGCCTTTGAACCAATCAGTTTAGACCAAGACACATGGTCATGAGATCAAAACAGAGGTGCCCAGTTCTAGCATTTCAGCAGGGCCTAGGGGACCCATTCAGAAAAGGGGACGTGAACCAGGCAAACTAACTAATTAACATCTCTACTGCAATTTACGGATAATTTAAATTCAATATTCTGTTAAATGGTGTAGTGAATCAATTATTGTCATGCACACATCCTTTGGGACTCAATAAATGAAAATTAAGTCAATACAAATGAATGCTTAGCAGGTGAGGTAAAGTTTGTCTACCTTCCAGAAAGGTTTTGCCAATAACATAATTTCTTTTTAAAATATTTATTGTCAGTTTCTACTTTATTCTTATCAATCAGTATCCAGCTGCCCGTGTGAGACCAATAACAGAGCCTTTGTTAGCCTGGTAGCCTTTAAACAAGATAATGAAGATGGGCAGATTCAGGAATGTTATGAATTCTTGGTCTTTGGCCTTTCATGACAAATAATTGAATAAGCTGCCTTTCCTCCTATGTATCAATTTTTTAACCTTTTAATTTCTATTGAATTAACTGAGTATTTCTTAGAGCTGTCCTAACTCAGCTAAATGTATTAATAATACAGCTATTTATAATTTGTCAGTGGTATATATTATTATGTCATCATCTCCTGGTCCCTTCTCCAATAAGCAGGTAAGAAAGAATTTCATTTGGGAGAACATCATAGAAAGCCACTGAATTCTCCCAAAGGCAGAAAGATATTCAATTGTTTGGAATTGATATACTGAGTCATTCAAGCAAACAAAACAAGAATAAATAAATAAAATTTTGTTGTGAGATTACTATGGGTAAAACTACCCCATGTGCTAAATTTTTAAATGAATAATATAAACTATCGATTTTTAGTCATTTTTATTATAAACTTTAAATTTCTAATTAATTTTAATTTTAAAATAAAATCCTAATTTAAAACCAATTGATTAGTTGAAACTGAGATGAAATATCATGCGTTTGAGGATCTCTTATTTTATCTTTGCCATCACAAAAGTAGATATTTGGGAGTGTTGTTGCTTTTTACCCAACAGAATTCTATGTCTCTGAAACAGGAGAAGATAGATTGCAAGTGTACAAAGCTAACCTACAGTAGCAGATATGCTCAATATTCATCTTAAATTGTTTAAAGTTTACATGTCCTCTGGGAACCAAAGTTTGGAGAATGTCAGGATGAGTTCATGATCTGATGAGAGGGATAAAGTGTAAAAATCAAAACAAAATTCCAAAAGTCCCCGCCCCTTCAATTGGTGGGGTACTGGCCTAAACTGGTGATTTGTTGAAGTCCCTTTCTCCCCAAGGACCCTGATAGCAGTTTTTCCATTTTACTATGTATACCTCATGAGAAGAGTTAACTCATTGGAAAAGACTCTGATGCTGGGAGGGATTGGGGGCAGGAGGAGAAGGGGACGACAGAGGATGAGATGGCTGGATGGCATCTCTGACTCCATGGACGTGAGTCTGAGTGAACTCTGGGAGTTGGTGATGGACAGGGAGGCCTGGCGAGCTGCAATTCATGGGGTCGCAAAGAGTCGGACACAACTGAGCGACTGAACTGAACTGAACTGAATGTGTACCTAATTAGTGCAAACTTTACATTTTTCTTCCCCAGTTTATCCTCCAAAACCCAGGGAAGAAGGTAGCATTAATCTCATTTTACACATGAGGAATCTGACCCTTAGGAAAAGTAAGGAATTTGTCCAAGGTTGCCCATGTTACCAAGGTCTGGATTGAAATCCATGTCTGGCAGACAATGGAGTCTAGGATTTTTCCACTATACCACAAAGCCTCTCAGCAAGAAATTGTCTCTTCTCCAAACAGTTTCATAATCCAGTGATGACAAATCATCCAACAGATATATTTTCAAAGTAGGTGAAAAGGTGGATCATAAAATTCTGTGGGGAAGTGATCTCTCTTTTTCGCAATTTACAGAGGTTAAAGCGTCTGCCTCCAATGTGGGAGACCTGGGTTCAATCCCTGGGTCAGGAAGATCCCCTGGAGAAGGAAATGGTAACCCACTCCAGTATTCTCGCCTGGAGAATCGCATGGACGGAGAAGCCTGGTAGGCTACAGTCCACGGGGTCGCAAAGAGTCGGACGACTGACTTCACCCTTCACCCTATGGAGATATACCTATTTTTTAAAAAGCTCTCCAGGTAATTCTGACCGTCTCCCAGCTGGCTTCTAATGCTTTTCTCCCTCCTCTTCACCTAGCCAACTCCTCCTCACCTGGACTCAACTATGATGAGTTCCCCATCTCCAGGCCTTCTCCTGCCTTCCCTTAAACCCTCTTCAGTCCTTCTCTTGCATGATTCCCTCAATGAACTCATCACATTGTTTCACAATTATTTACTTGAGGTTTGCTCCTATTTGACTGGCGAGCTCGTTGAAAGCTTTGAGTCTTCAGTACCTAGCAAAGTGTTCGACACTCAAAAAACGTAATCAGTAAACAAAATTTTCAGAGCCACTTAGAAATGGCCTGAAAAAAATCTTAAAACTTGTTTTTATCGCTGGTTACGCCTAGTGAATTAACTAGGTAATTCAATAAATATTCAATAAATATTAAATTCAATACATATTAAAACAATTTTATAGGTTTCTAGTGTAAGACAGCGTTCTTGGATGCGGAAGCTCCAGAGTACTACATTTCCCGAAATTCCTGAGGCTCACTCGCTACTGGTTTGTTGAGTGTTCTTGACAGCCTGTCATTTCAACCAATACCCTGGCGAGAATTTCCCTGCACCGGGCGGGAGGCGACCAATCATAAGGAAGAGGGCGGGAACTTCTTATTTGGGCTCAGAAAACCCTCTGTAACTCAGAAGCGTCAGGGGCTGGGAGTTGCTAGCTTTGGGAGAGTATGCTTCTTCCCACTTCCACTTCACTAATTAGAATTCGTCTTTATGAGTTTCCAACCTTTTCTTTACGTTTTTCCTAGTTTCCACTCCTTCCTAATCAGTACCTCTGCTTCCCATCTACCTTTCCGTGTTAAACTCACTCTCCGGAAAAGGTAACCGCAGCATAAATCTATCTTTTCAAACTTGAGCTAGACATCTGTCTGTGAGCATCCAAGTGAGACTGTGACAGTGAAGCAATGGAAAGATTCGAGCTTAAACTTCCTTCTTTCCCCCTTTCTCCTTGCAAGAGTGAAGAAGCTACTGGAGATTGCTTAGTGGACAACAGCATTACAGGACGGATTGAAGATTCTGAAATGAGTGCCCGCGCTCTTTACTTCTACCCTCTCTCCCACCCCCATCTCCACCACCTTAGCGTGCGGACTGAATCCAGGGCTGGTGTGTCACTGGTTGGGGCAGACACCCAGCCCTGGAACCGGTTCCCTTTGGCAGCCTATCCCATTCTAGCAGCTACCTGCCAGGTCCACGCTTTCATCCTACCAATAGTAAGAGCTTCAGGAAAGAATTCATTTCCCCCGCTCTAGGTTCATCTCCTTTCCTAGTACCTTTGTAAGTCTGTCATACTCTTGCCACAGAAATAACCGTTGTCTAGACGCTCTTTTTCCAAAATCCAAATCCAAATCAACCCAAAACAAAGACCATCAATAAAGCAGCAACAATTACTTTGCAGCCAGCAGCCGGGAGTGTGTGCCTCGTTAAAGGGTGAGAATATAAACCCTCGCTTTAATGACCGATTTTGAAATAAAGGTTTCCTGCTGCTTGGTAGTCATCAACATTTTTACTACCCCAGCTGCAGGAGAACCAGCTGCATCCACTGGCAGGGCGATTGAGATGGGAGAAATTTAGCCACGGTCTGGGATTTTCGCAGAGGATAATTTAAGCCCCAGCTCCACTCCGACGGCGGAGGGGGGTGGGTACGCGCGGTGCGCATGCTCAGCAGCCCGGCTCCGCCGAGGCCCAGCTGCCGCCACCGCCGCGGCCAGCGCTGTAACCGCGGCTGCCGCTGCTGCTCGGAGCGGGCGTTGGTGCCCTGTGCCGAGGCGCCCTGTCAGGCGGGAGGGAGCGGCCGGGCGGGACCGCGGGCGGCGGCGACGGCGGTGCCTGAGGAGGGCAGCCGGGGCTCTGAAGGAGCGAGCGAGGGCGGGCCGAACCAGCCGCGGAGAAGCGAGGCAGAGAGCGCGGGGACCCACCCCGGCGCCCTGCGTGCGATGCCCGGCGGGCAGCGGCGCTGAGCGGCAAGGAGGCCAAGCGGCGAACGCGGAGAGCCGGCGACCCCCGGGAGGAAGAGGAGGAGGAGGCGGCTGATCCGGAGCGGGAGGAAGCGCTGAGGGACTGCGGGGGCCCGGGCGGGCGACGAGCGGCGGAGCCGCTGGCCATGGACGCGGCGGCGGCGGGGGCGAGCCGGGGCGGCGGCGCGGCGCAGAGTCAGCCCGCCGCCAGGTGAGGCTGGGCGGCGCGGGCTCGGGGCGCCGCCGCCACTGCTGTGCCGCCGGGCCGCGGAGCGAGGCGGCGGCGGCGGCGGCGGCTGAAGCGGCGGCCTCAGAGCGAGAGGGGTCGCCGGCGGGGCTTCTGGTCGCCGCTGCGCTCTCTCGTCGTCGCAGCATTTCCTGTTCGGATTATCTCTCGCTTCTCCCCAGCTGCCTCCTTCCCCTCACACTCCCACTCGCGCCTGCTCCTCTGCGTCCTCGGTCGAAGCTGCTCTCGGCCCGGGCCGGTTCCCCCCCGCCTGGGGACGCCCCTTACCTCGGCTCCCGGGGTGCGGGGGAGCCCCGCCGCGACCATGAGGAAATTCAACATCAGGAAGGTGCTGGACGGCCTGACCGCCGGCTCGTCCTCGGCCTCGCAGCAGCAGCAGCAGCAGCAGCACCCACCTGGGAACCGGGAGCCCGAGATCCAGGAAACGCTCCAGTCCGAGCACTTTCAGCTCTGCAAGGTGAACGGAGCGCGCAGCCCCGCGAAAATTGGGGTCGTTCTAGGGGCACCTCGGGCTTTAAGCCTGAGTGCCAGGGTTAGAACGCCAATAATACTCAATACCGCGAATAAAAGGGCTCGCTCCCACAGCACACATTTGCTTGGTGGGCTATTTTGGAGATTGACATCATCTTACTCCTCTTTTCGTTGATTTTCACATGCGGCAATCATTTCAGGATTGCTTCCAGCATACTGACCTTTAATTCGTATTCTTAATCAACGACGTTTATATTCAAGCATTTTGATAGATCTTTCACCGACTTCCAAGTTTCCTTTGGGAACAGTGTCTAACGAATATTGTTTATGAAAAAGATAGACGTGTTCAACTGGATGTTGGCTCATTTTCACCTTAAAATGTGGTAGGAGACTTCACATATGAAATCACAGGGTCTTGTTAGCCTTGTGTTTGGTGGAAAAGTTAGAAGTGGAATTTTTGCCTGTTAATTGTACGGCAATTGCCATAGTGATGTGTAATTCAGAAAGAATGATGCAGCGAATTAATTCACCAGCTGCTCAGTGAGAAATACAAACTTGTGTCTGTATTAATACCTGCCTTCTTCATAAATACCAGGCGTTCGTAAGTCAGAGTTCAAGTGTGTATTATACTTTTTGCTTCAGTAGCCTAAAATTAAGGATTTAATACCAAGATGCAAAAATAGATGCTGTATTTATTTTCATTCTGTTACGGTTGCAACATGACGAGATAGATTTTTGCTAATTCCTTTGCTGAATCCTCAATTAATTATGACAGCGTTTCCGTAAACGTACTTGCATTTAACATAGAAATAAAGTAAGGCTGAAGTTATCACACTTGAAATAAGCATGAATTGCATTTTTAAATGAATTTATAGAATTTTTTTACCACTGCCAACTTTAATAATTTATTCTCAGACATAAGAGTAAAAAGAATGTTAAATTTTTTTCTAGAGTACCTCTGTGATGAGAAAGTAGAAATGTAACACTGGGATCGATCTTTTTTTTTTTTTTTTGGTTTCAGTTTTTACTTGCATAAGTTTTTATGTGATGTAGAATTCATAGTTTTCATAGTTTTTTTTTTAAATAGCAGTGCATGTATGTGTGTTTTGTTTCAGTTATAATAGGTTCTTAATTGGTTCTAGGTTCTAATGTCTCTGTTGACTTTTCTGTTTTAAAACTTTGCTTCCTGCCCTGGTTGCTGTGATGTCACTTGCCCACGCCTAGACTGTTCGCCATGGATTTCCCTATCAACCCTCGGCCCTGGCCTTTGATCCTGTACAGAAGATCCTGGCAGTGGGAACTCAGACTGGTGCTTTAAG
Source organism: Budorcas taxicolor (assembly GCF_023091745.1). NCBI lineage: Eukaryota > Metazoa > Chordata > Mammalia > Artiodactyla > Bovidae > Budorcas > Budorcas taxicolor. The sequence goes on from NC_068918.1 coordinate 75,710,035, forward strand.
GCTGTATCCTTTCATTTAATTTAATTGAACTTTTCCCCAGTCATTCTCTTTGCTGATTAGTTGCTTTTCCTGTGTAATTCCAAAGAAATGGTATGATCAGGTATTAATGTGAAATCCTGTGATTGTTTTTCCCCTTGATTATACATACGTTCAGGTTGTGTGTTGCCTTGTTGTGTCTTGACTCTCAATTTATACATAGCTAAAAACATGTAAAAGAGTTCTAAAGGTTTGTAATAATAATTACTGTCTTTGCAAGGAGGTAGAAGTTTCTAAGGGGAAGTATATCTGCTTATAGTAGTGGTCTATTGAACAGACTACGTTGAGGATGAAGCTTAAAGACAATTGCACGAGGCACATTTTATTTGCTTTTTAAAAATATTGTTCATAGTAGATGTTCCAGTTATGACCTATTTATTATTCTATTGAATTAGAGATTGAATTTGAATTTGTTTCTGACCTGATCATCTAAAAAAATTAGAAAACAAATGTAAATTTTATAAGTTACGAAGTGTTGCTGTTTTCTAGAAGTTTTAGAGCATTTTCTTAGTATAATGCAAATAGAGAAGTATACTATCTTGATGTTTCCCCATCATGATCTACATTTGTGATGTATATGTAAATACTGTGAGGTTAACTGTACTCTGAAGTATAGAGACATTTTTCCTAGTTATGCATGAACTATAATTTTATCATAGCATGTTTTTCCAAATATCTACTCATTCTTCGAGATCATTTTTTCATTCTGAACAATGGAGAATATTTAACAATTCCTCTCAAACTATTAAAACTTGAAGTAAAATTGTGTTTACTTTTACTGTGACATTTACCTACATTGCCCTTATTTTTAAACTTAAGCTTAAGATTTTAAAAAGAAAATGCTTTGTTCACCATCAATAGGGTATCTGCTTCCTATATATTAGTGAGGTAATGTGTTGGTAATAAATAGCAAAAAAACACCAGATAATAAACAGAGACACAAGGAACTGTGCTCTCCACATTTTAGATTTATCTGCCTCCTGAGAAGAGGGAGGGGGTGGGAAGCTTGCGTTTGATTTAACATGTATTTTGCATTTCCTTACCTTTCAAAGTCTTCATTTCAAAGTAGGGCTATATATGGTATCAGGATATGCCTCGTTTCCTTTGTGATTAATGTGCTATGTTCAAAATGCTTATAAAAGTTTTCATTGAATTGTGTTACTAAGTGAAGACTATCATTCATAGTAAATATCAATAGTACTCTCATACCTAGTAAAATGGTAATATCTGACCAGGCTAGATCTCAGTTTGTGAGTTTCTAAGACAGTATGTCTAAATGGTTCTTGCCCAAATATCTAGTTGATTCTGAAATATTTTTTACTTCATTTGTTTAGATATTCCTATATCCAGTGATCAATACCTTTCTAGTGGAGGGTTCCTGTTTTAGTCTTGTGAAGATGGGATTTAAATTTTGGCAGTGTGGGTACTAGTTGTCCAGCACAGCTCTGTGTAGTGGCAAAAGCAGTGCGTTGTTGATCTAGATGGACTGTTCAGAATGAAAAGCCAATTTTTTTTGTTCACAAAGAGAGTATCGCCTGGAGTCAAAGGGGGAAAAGTGTGGAACTAAATTAGTTATTTTTAGATTATTTTGGTTTTCTTTTCAGTGGGTTTAATTTTTACTGTTTTCCCAGTTGAGACCCAATGTGGTCTCAATTTTTTAATGTACGTAACTGTTTTTAACAGCCAGTCTGCTTCTTTTATAACTTAATATAGTAAGTACTGCAAGCAAGGCTGACTTTATAAAACCAAATATTTTTCTTAAACAAGACTTTTTACCCCTAATGCATTTGAGTAATTAGCATATTATTAATACGCAAGGGGAGAGGTTAAAGTGTTAGGCCTGATGTTAATTGCCAAATGACAGCAGGGATCAGGTGTACAAACTCATCACTTATGTCAGTCTTTTGCTTTTGTACATGTTAAATAGTTAAATACTATATGAAAAGGAAACCTATAATTTACATTTACACTTAATTCTTTTTAGAACTTTTCTTACTATATTTAGAATGAAATTAAGGAAGGAATTTATCAAATATATTTCTGCTTTCCCTTTTATGAGATTTATATGAACATTCCAGAGTGATAAATTGGTTTGCCTACCAGTAATACCACCTAGTCATTCCTCCTGTCAAGTTTAGGTAGAAGATAAGCTCATGAGCTTTATTATGGCTTATATTTGTAGAAAGTGACTAAGATCTTTTTATTCTTATATAATTTCTACCATATGTGGTTTAAAATTTGTTCATTTCTCCATTTGTTTTGAAAACTGGGCAGCTATAGTTTATTTCCAAGCTCCATATTGATTTAATGTGCAGACTTATTCTAAGTCTGTTCTTTTGCCCTAGCTATGTTCTTCACTATTTTATTCAGTTTCTTTTAGTCTTTTGTTTTTTTCTCATATTAGACTCTTATAGCCTATAATACATTTGTTCTAAAAGATGTCTTTAGGACAGAAATATACTTGTAAATCAAAGTCTTTGCTTTCATTTAACTGTGGAGCAGAGTAGGAGATTTTTAAAAGTGGGATTGGGCTGTTAGAATTTGAATTGGATATCTAATTTAACTGATAGAATATCTTCCTAAATGTTGAAGGACTATATTAAGTTCTGTTTTGAGATTAGGAATAAAATATGGAATTTATATCTGATATCTAATGTTTGTAGATAAGAACTGTGGAAATCTGAATCCTTAAATAGTATCTAACCAATAATGATGCAAGATAAATTGAATGTATTTGCAGCATTAATGTATAGCGAATGACTAATCTAATTATATAAACATGCTTTATGTTCAGCCTTCTTGGCTTCTGGAGAGTGAATATGAAGTTGGAGTGAACTTACTGATAGGAAGCAGGAGAGCATAATTTTATATGCCAAATCATAGTAATGATTTAATTATCTTAATTCTCCTCTTGCCATGTAGAAGAGGGTGCAGTTTGATTCTTCCAAGTAATCTAGGCATCAGAACTGTTGGGATAAAATAATCATCTGTCCCCAAATGGAACACAGAAAAGGGAGAAAAATGGTTCTAACTGAAGAATGAAGGCATTGCTAGGAGTGCTGCTGTTGTCCTTATCTAGACTCCTGGTTTACTAGTATAATTTTGAATTGCATCATAGTCTGTTGTAACCATGGTCTACCCTGATCTTATTTTTAAGGTATTTTTTCCTAAACACAATGAGGTCATTTTACATATGAATATTTCAAGGACTGTGCCAAAAAATGGAAAATTTACTGAAGTTTTGTAAAAACTCATGAGTTTTTTAAGTATCAAACTTATCAAAGGACCTCATTTTTGTTTTCCTGACTTGCGGAAAACATGGTCGGCAGTCTCTGCTTTGATAAGGTGTAGACCTGTCTTTCAAATTTCAGTGTAAGGTTATTGAATGCAGAGTTACAAAAGGCTTTCTGTACATTGGAGTTCATTTAATAAGCACTTACTACGTGTTAACATTTGATTATGAATTGTGCCCTTACCTCTTGTTCATGTCTTGCCACTAAAGAATTATGTGTCCTTGAGTTAGGTTTTTTTCCTTACTTTTAAAATGAAGGTGCTGTATTAGATGATTTCTTCAAGAAGCAACTTTTTGATTCTAAGTAGTTATATATTGTCCTGAATGGGGGAAAGAAGTGAAAATGTTCCTTACTTTCAAGGATTAAAACTACACATAGTTGAAATTAGAATTATTTAGGGGTCTACTTCCCAGGTGGTGCTAGTGAAAGAACATCCCTGCCAATGTAGAAGACATAAGAGATGCAGGTTCATTCCCTAGGTGGGAAATATCCCTTGGAGGAGGACATGGCAACCCATTCCAGTATCCTTGCCTGGAGAATCCCATGGACGGAGGAGCCTGGTGGGCTATGGTCCATAGGGTTGCAAAGACACGGCTGAAGCATTTTAGCTGCAGCAGCAGCTACTGGCATAACACAAAGTGAAACTACAGTTGAATTTATTGCATTTGCTGACATTTCTGCACATTAGTAGATGAGGATTCAGAATGGTAGAAAAGAAGTCGGAAAATTATTCTAGGCTAACAGGTCAAAAGTAGAGAAAAGAGAGTTATGGTAGTTTGGAAGGATACTAAAGAGACTGGTTGAAATTGTGATCCTAATTGAGTTGGGAGAAATAAGGAACCAATTGGTGGGAAAACTTTAGTGTCAACCTGAGTTACCTGGCTGTTACTCAGTAAGGAATCATTGTAGCTGTGTGAGAGAGATGCTGTCAGGTAGACTGTGACCTTTCGGATGATTAGCAGGGCAGTGTGTCATGGATGAAAAAAATAGAACCAAGGCAACCTTTGTATGTCACTATTAATCCGTATGGGTAGTAAAGTGGATCCAAAGCAGGGGAAGTAGAATGGGAACTGGAGAAGGACTTGAGGATTTCTTTGTATCAGATCTTAGAGGGAGCAGCTGCAGATAAAGTTCAAATACTGCCCCGAAGCAATTACAAGACAGAAAAGGAAAACTTGATAAAGAAGGTGGCAGAGTAGTATTGAGTTTGGAATTATGTCATCTTTTTTAGTTTATTCCTCTTGCCATTTTGAGAAGGTAGCCTAGACCTATTTTAGCTTAAGAAGTGGATACAGTTTTATATTTGATTGCCTTTGGGTTGGTCCCCAGTGATTTCTTGGATTTTGTTATTGAGCTAGTGTGAAGTCACTGTTAGCTGTTTGGCTTTGTCCGTTTATTCTCGGTCAGTGTCTCTCAGTAGTGCTAGCATTTGGGGCTGGTAATTGTGTGGGTTTGTCCAGGATGTTGTAGTCTGTTTGGTATCCATGGTTCCTGCTTACTAAATGCTAGGTTACCTCTGCTGTCAGTGTGCGACCAGATGCCCTCATGCTTCCAGATGCCCTTACACTTCCAGATGCTCCTGGTTGAGAGCCACTACACTCTGTCTTAGGTCTTCCACCAGTTAAGTTGGAATAACCCTCCTAGCTCATGAAGTGAGAATCAGAATTAAATGCAATAATGTAAATGTATAGTTTTTAAGAGCATACCAGTGACTGTTTCAGTGACTGTTCAGTATGATATTATTATAAATATGAGTTTCTCCTGTGGTTTTAATTTTCACTTCTTTCATTTATTTCAGGAAATACTTGCTGAGAGGCAACTCGGTGCCAGGCACTGTGTAGGAAGGCCTTAATTTCATTTACTTTTATAGCTGACACAGTCTTCGAAGAAAAGATCTTAAAGTACTATTTTGTCTTTTTAAAAATGGTTGTGTTTCTTTCAACCACAGGTTTGCAAAATTGTTACTTAGATGTGGTAAGATAATATGTGAAGATTTGTTATACACAGTGGTTGATAAATGATTGCTTAAAGATTTTGTACAATAAGTTAGCATTGCAGTGTTTGACTTGCTGCTTATTTATTTTACAGAACATAATCACAATATTGGAAAAATTTGGAAATAAACTTTTGTTCAAAGTAGTTAAAAGTGAAACCATTTAGCTAGAAACTGTTTTTTAAAAACCACATTTTTATTACTCTTCTTCCTCACCATCCTTTTTGTTCATAGAGGAATTCTAGTCATTTGAAATTCTAGCTGTAGAGGAGAAACAAGGACTTTGAAACACTTTTATTCCTCAACTCTTAACTCATTAAAGAGGACTTTGTATAAAAGGAAGAATGAGTACTGTGTCAGCTATAGGTTGTGATTCTCAGCATGGATTATGGCAGCAGGAAAAAAGACACATTGACTTTAGAAACTACCAGAAAAGCTGTCTGCCTGAAAGCAGTTATTTTACAATGAATTTCTTGTGGAGGGGGAAAAAAGTATGATAGAATGTGAATGGAACTGAAAAGGGATATGTTAGTTACTGGTGAATCAAATTTGTGGTTGGTAAGCACTTTAGGCTTTAAGTAAGATAGGCATTTTTTTTTTTTTTTTCCTGTTAGGTATTCTCTTTGTTTTCCTTTTTTTTTTTTTTTTAGTATAATTTGTTTTTAAAATTATAACCTGACTTTGCCATTCTGGTGGAGAAAGGTAAAGGAATGTTGGAGGACTTACCTTATTAAAAGTTTATGCTCTGGTCTTCAGGCTAATTTTGGATAAACCAACTAAAATCTCTAGGCTTCTAGTTTCCTTCTCTGTAAAACTAGAAAATAGGGATTGGTGATTTCTAAGAGTCCTTCCAGCTCTATGATCTTGAATTTCTGCAGAGGATTTGGGAATGCTGTGGACCACCTCTGTCTAGGGTATCTTCTGATTGGTTGTTCTGAGTACCTGTCACAGAGGGTGAAGTGTTGGACTCACTTCCATTGTGGGTTCCTTTACTTTGTACCCATTGACTGCATTCATAAGTCAGCAGATACAGAGTTGTAATCTTTTGTTTACAAAAGGGAGCAAGCAATAACATTTTTTTTAATTGTTGAAACAACAGCTCACATTGAATAAGATGGTGAATTGTTGCTTTTCCTTGTATAATCAGTAAGTCCTCAATATGACATAGGAAAGTTAGGGAATTTTTAATATTGTTAACAAAGTTTGCTTTCCTTTCTTGAGTGTTAGTGGTCAGGTTGTAAAATTAAAATGAGATTACTTAAAAATAATGCTGGGTTCCTAATTATATGATTTAATTAAATTTTATATAAGAAATTTAATAGAGACTAATTTCATTGACTTGCTAGCATGTAATTTGAATAGCAAATCTGGTAATTGTATAGTACTTGGAATAGTAATAACTAGCAATGTACATGTAAATAAGTGAACTATAGTGGTGATTATACTTTAAAAAAAAAGATAAGCTTTGGTTGTCTTTCTTTGACTTTAACTTCATGCACTGGGAGTGACACCTTATTTACAAGAAGGAAATTAATAATCAGAGTGTCAGCATTGATTTGTAATGTTTAAATGAGAATATCCTGTCCTGATTTGGCATTATCATCATTGGAAGGTATTTTAAGATTGTGGATCAATGAAATGTCTTTGGTTTGAACTAAACAGATGTCTGTTTAAGGATATAGCAAAATGATAACAGAGAAAAGGACCTTTGCCTGTATACTATCTTTTAAATTTGGGGCTTCCCTGGTAACTCAGCTAGTAAAGAATCCACCTACAATGCAGGAAACCCTGGTTTGATTACTGGGTCAGGAAGGTCCCCTGGAGAAGGGATTGGCTCACTCCACTCTAGTATTCCTGGGCTTCCCTGTGGCTCAGATGGTACAGAATCCACCTGCAGTGCGGGAGACCTGGGTTCTACCCCTGGGTTGGGAAGATCCTCTGGAGGAGGGCATGGCAATCCACTCCAGTCAGTATTCTTGGCCTGGAGAATCCCCATAGACAAAGGAGCCTGGTGGGCTATAGTCCATGGGGTCCCAAAGAGTGAGACACGACTGAGCAACTAAGCATACCTTTAATATTTGAGTACCTTTTGTTAAACATAATATAGTAGTATAAAACTTTGGAGGAAGTAGAACAGAGTAGCTGACTTGATTTCTATTAAATAAACAGAGTTCATAAAACTATCATCGTCAAAAGACTACCAAAAGGTACTTGATATATCTCCCTTGCCTTAATCACTTGTGAGATAAGTCACTCTAAGAAGAAAATAGTACCTTCAGATTTAAATACTCAGACTTCTTACTGTGAAAATGTTCAGGCTTCCATATAATGTCTTGTACTTTTAATTTGAACCCATTTCTGATTTTTATTTGTAACATCAAAGAGGAAAGACAAGTTAGTTATCTTCCATATATCATTATTACAACTTTTAACATTTTTGAAGAATTTAAAGAGTAGTCATCTACTTCTGGATTTGGTGATCCCAGTTGCTTTAATCTCTCACTCTTTTGCATTCATTTTAAAGAAATTTTGAATTTTGTTAATCGCTCCATTCAATGTGTTACTTTTGTTTTTTGGTCGGGGAGAGTGCGTGAGTGGAAGGAGGGTTAGGGGAAAGAATCATTGACACAGTGACTCCTTACTACTAGTGCTCCACAGTGAGCCATGTGTTTAACGATTCCTTAAGTCTAGAATCTTTTTTTTTTCCCCCATTACATAATTCTTTAAAGCTGAGTGCTTTTGTTTTTGTGATGTATTTTTGGTTTTAATTTCATCCCTACTTCTCATGTAGCCATCTTTTACTTACTTCACCATTGAAAATCTAAATTTCTATATTACCATCCTTTTATATGTAATATGATATAGTCATTAAGTATCTAAAAATAGGCCTTTAGGAATTTATTAACTGTCAGAAATGTTATGAGAAGATGCAGTAGAGTCCAAAGCAGTGCAAATTAGAGTCAACCAATATCCTCTGCCTTATGAAAAGTTCAGAAATTTGGACAGAGGTCAGTATACAATTATAAAATCAAAACAGAAGGAACATGCAGATTCTTAAATGATTAGCTTAGTATGGTCTCTACTAAAGATCATATAAAAGATGAGTGTATGTGTACATGCAAATGAAGTAATGAAGATCTAAATCTTTAATTCAGGAGTCAGCAATTTTTTTTGGTAAAGTGCTAGGTAGTAAACATTTTGGCTTTATCATCTCTGACCCAGCAACTCAACTCTGCTAGTGTAGCACAAAAGCAGCATAGACAATATTTGCAGGAAAAAATGTAGATACTTCACTATATAACTTTATTTATAAAATCAGGCTAGATTCAGCCCGCAAGCTGAAGTTTGCCAACCCTTGCTCTAGTTTATTAGGCTTCCTTGCTCTTAAATTAGGGAGGAATGCTCAGGAAGGAATTATTGGGATTCCTGGGTGGCTCAGACAGTAAAGAATCTGTCTGCAATGCAGGAGATCCAAGTTCAGTCCCTGGGTTGGGAGGATCCTCTGGAGAAGGGAATAAACCCACTCCAGTTTATTCAGCTTCCTTGCTTTTAAATTACGGAGGAATGTTCAGGAAGGAATGACTACAGAGATTTTTATAGTTAAGTCTCATAAATTACATTTGGACACTCAATTTAAACTTAATCTTTTAGTCATAAATAGAGAAATACTGTGAAGAACCAATGATACATGGTACCATTATATACCAAGTTAATTTATTTTCATAAGTTTTTTTTGACCCTGTGAAAGATGCATTATTTTTCTGGTGAATTATAATTACTATGATAATGAAGATGACTTATCAAGCATCCTTTGGGGACAGTTCAGTCATCAGTTCTATTATTGAAGTATTCAGCTTGTTTGAGACCTTTTCTTCCTAATTTTAATTTAAAATATATTGATTGATATTTGTAGTTTTTTCTTAATATTTTCATTACTGTTATATTGAGATAAGTAGGAGCATTTAGATACTTCTAAAAATAGAAATGAATGTAAACATTTTGTTAAAGTTTGTGATTTCTTCAGTTCAGTTCAGTCACTCAGTCGTGTCCGACTCTTTGCGACCCCATCAATCGCAGCACGCCAGGCCTCCCTGTCCATCACCATCTCCCGGAGTTCACTCAGACTCATGTCCATCGAGTCCGTGATGCCATCCAGCCATCTCATCCTCTGTCGTCCCCTTCTCCTCCTGCCCCCAATCCCTCCCAGCATCAGAGTCTTTTCCAATGAGTCAACTCTTCCCATGAGGTGGCCAAAGTACTGTAGTTTCAGGGTTGGCATCATTCCTTCCAAAGAAATCCCAGGGCTGATCTCCTTCAGAATGGACTGGTTGGATCTCCTTGCAGTCCAAGGGACTCTCAAGAGTCTTCTCCAACACCACAGTTCAAAAGCATCAATTCTTCAGCACTCAGCTTTCTTCACAGTCCAACTCTCACATCCGTATATGACCACAGGAAAAACCATAGCCTTGACTAGACGGACCTTAGTCGGCAAAGTAATGTCTCTGCTTTTGAATATGCTGTCTAGATTGGTCATAACTTTTCTTCCAAGAAGTAAGCGTCTATTAATTTCATGGCTGCAGTCACCATCTGCAGTAATTTTGGAGCCCCCAAAAATAAAATCTGACACTGTTTCCACTGTTTCCCCATCTATTTCCCATGAAGTGATGGGACAGGATGCCATGATCTTCGTTTTCTGAATGTTGAGCTTTAAGCCAACTTTTTCACTCTCCTCTTTCACTTTCATCAAGAGGCTTTTGAGTTCCTCTTCACTTTCTGCCATAAGGGTGGTGTCATCTGCATATCTGAGGTTATTGATATTTCTCCCGGCAGTCTTGATTCCAGCTTGTGTTTCTTCCAGTCCAGCGTTTCTCATGATGTACTCTGCATAGAAGTTAAATAAGCAGGGTGACAATATACAGCCTTGACATACTCCTTTTCCTATTTGGAACCAGTCTGTTGTTCCATGTCCAGTTTTAACTGTTGCTTCCTGACCTGCATACAGATTTCTCAAGAGGCAGGTCAGGTGGTCTGGTATTCCCATCTCTTTCAGAATTTTCCATAGTTTATTGTGATCCACACAGTCAAAGGTTTTGGCATAGTCAATAAAGCAGAAATAGATATTTTTCTGGAATTCTCTTGCTTTTTTGCGGATACATCGGATGTTGGCAATTTGATCTCTGGTACCTCTGCCTTTTCTAAAACCAGTTTGAGCATCTGGAATTTCATGGTTCACGTATTGCTGAAGCCTGGCTTGGAGAATTTTGATCATTACTTTACTAGCGTGTGAGATGAGTGCAATTGTGTGGTAGTTTGAGCATTCTTTGACATTGCCTTTCTTTGGGATTGGAATGAAAACTGACCTTTTCCAGTCCTGTGGCCACTGCTGAGTTTTCCAAATTTGCTGACATATTGAGTGCAGCATTTTCACAGCATCATCTTTCAGGATTTGAAATAGCTCAACTGGAATTCCATCACGTCCACTAGCTTTGTTTGTCGTGATGCTTGATTTCTTAGATGTCTGCAAATTTTGATGAAAAATAAATCATTTTCATTTGTGGAAGAAAACCTGAAAAAATATATTAACAACAACAAAAACCCATAAAGCTCTTAGAGGTAAATTTTTCTTGGAATGAATATACATGGTACTTAAATTGAAAAATTATATCTACTTTGAAAAATTTTTATCATTGTTCGCTGTCTATATAACTTTTTACTAGCAGTAACTACAAACTTTATTCAGTAAATAAAGCTAATTTCTACTTAGTTTCACTTTTCCAACTGGTGTCTAAAGGTTATTATATAAAGACAAATGAAATGATGAATACTGAACATACTATGTATTTTTACTGGTGCTATGATGTAAAAACGAGCATTGATCTAGATTACCATTCCCTTAATCTGGGCATGAATACAAAGAAAAAAAATTAGCTAATGCTTTTGACTTCAATACAGTCTTCATTGGGAAATAAGAATTTGCTAAGCACATGATGCTGTTTGCAAAATAATGTAGACTTAGACATTATACATAGTTACTATTGAATAATGTTTATTTTTTTAATTAGGAATGTTTTTATAACACTTTTTGTTGTATTTCCCTTTCAGTAAGGGCTGTCTAGAACTTTTGAAGCTTTTCCTGGTGAGGTTGTCTGTTGAAGAGTGATTAATCCTACCCTTTCTTGAAAGTACATAATCTTTTGTAGTAATAGCAGTTACCTCGGCTTTTTCACAGCAGTACTCTGCCAAACGTGACTAAATCTAGTGGCATCAACTATTGCAGTACTTTCTGCCAAATTGCTTTCCTTTTGTGTGTGTGTGTGTATAATATATATATATTAATATATATATATTTTGTCTTTTGAAAGGGGCAAAAAGTATTGAAACAGATTTTCCATATTTGTAGTCTTTGTACTCTATTTTTCATAATGTGTTTTGTTTTTATTCTAAAATTCACTTGGTCATACATACTTAAGAACTTAACCATTAAGCATCTGAGAATGAATGCTGGGATAAAAGACTGTTACTTGATACGTGAAAATGTATGTTCCTTCTTGTTTCTTTAACCCAGACCACGATTATTTATGACTGTATTTCACAGATGACTGAACAAGTGGTTCATTTGAAAGTATATTTATGTATCAAAAGCCATTCTAAAGAACTGCCTGTGATAGTAAATATAATTTATTTTGACCCCTTTAGAAATAGTCCTAACTCCAAAGCAGTAAATAATAAGTGGATATTTTTCAACCACTCTGTTCAAAAATAATAAATTCTCATTCAAAACAATAGTGGACGATGTAGCTCGAGACCTATTTCAACCAGTTAATGCTATAATTGGGGCTTCCCAGGTGGCACTAGTGGAAAAGAATCCCCCTGTCAATGTAGGAGATGCGAGACATGGGTTAAATCCCTGGGGTCAGGAAGATCCCCGGAAGTAGGAAATGGTAACCCACTTCAGTATTCTTGCTTGGAATATTCCATGGTTAGCGGAGCCTGGCAGACTACAGTCCATGGGGTCACAGAGTCAGATGTGACTGAGCACAAGCACTATGCTGTAATTATACTTTAGTCTAGAAGCTGCAATCACTTTGAGTTAATGTGTCACTCACAAGAAAAGCAGTCAAACACATTGGACATTTACTGTAAATTACTAAAAATTGTGTTAAGAGAGTTTTAAATGTTGACCTGTGTATCTTTCGTGGTTAATTTTAGCATTTTGTTTTACTGTAGAAATAGTGCACAATATAGTTTTGCTTAGGTAGCAGACTAGCAGAATGTTAGCATTGTGAGTAAGAAGTAAAAATTACGTCCACCTTTATGAGAGTGTGGCTAGTTTCACTTCTTAACGTATTAATTTTTTTGGTAGACTTTACTCTTCAGAGCAGTTTTGGCTTCACAGCACAATTGAACAGACAGTACAGAGATTTCCTATATATCTCTATTTCCATTTGGCACAGACTCCCCCATTGTCAGCATCCCCCCCAGAGCAATACATTTGTTACAGTTGATGAACCTATACTGACACATCGTCACTCAAAGTCCATAGTTACGTAAGGGTTCCTTCTTGGTCTTACACATACAGTAGGTTTTGACAACTGGATATTGACACGTATCTACCTTTATAGTATCATACAGAATAGTTTCACTGCCCTAAACATTTTCTGCACTTTACCTATTCATCTCTCCCCTTCCCCTACCTCTTGGTAACCAGTGATCTTCTTACTGTTTCCATAATTTTGCCTTTTTTTTCAGAATGTTATATAGTTGGTGTCATAGTCAGCAGCCTTTTTAGATCACCTTTCATTCAGTAATATGCATTTGAGTTTTCCTTATCTCTTAATAGTTGATAACTCATTTCTTTTTTTTGTTAAATATTATTCCATTGGCCGAATGTACTGCGGTTTATTTATCCATTCACCTACTGAAGGACATCTTTAGTTGCTTCCAAGTTTTGAAAAAATAGGTATACACATCCATGCATGGTTTTATGTGTGGATATAAATTTTCACCTCCTTTGGGTAAATACCAAGGAATAAGACTACTAGATTGTATGAGTATGTTTAGTTTTATAAGAAACTGCCAAACTGTCTTCCACAGTGGCTGTACCATTTTGTATTCCCACCCAGCAGTGAACAAGAGCTATTTGGTCGCATGTCATCATCATCATTCGGTGTTGTCAGTTCTGAATTTTGGCTCTTCCAATACATTTGTAGTGATATCTCCTTGTACTAATTTGCATTCCTCCAGTGACCTGTGTGTGGCATCTTTTCATATGCTTATACGCCGTCTGTATATCTTCTTTGGTGAAGTGTCTCTTAAGGTCTTTGGCTCATTTTTAATTGGGTTGTTTGTTTGCTTATTGTTGACTTTTAGGAGTTCTTTATATATTTTGGATAATGGTCCTTTATCAGTCGTCTTTTGCAAATTTTTTCTTCAAGTCTGTGGTTTGTCTTGTTATTCTCTGATACTGTGTTTCACAGAGCAGAAGTTTTAAATTAAGTCCTGTTGATCATTTTTTTTTCTTTCATGAATGGTGCCTTGGATGTACGCAAAGTCATCTAGGTTTTCTCCTATGTTATAAGAATTTGATAGTTTGACATTTTGCACTTAGGTCTGCCATCCATTTTGAGTTCATTTTTATGAAGGATGTAAGGTCTGTGTCTAGATTAATTTTTGGTGGTAAGGGGAGGGGAAGTGTTCTGTAGGCCTGTGTGTAGATCGTAGTCTTTTTGTGAGCCTGTGCTTCTGGACTGTGAACGTCTCAACTGTTCTCAATTCCCTGCTCCTGCCATTTCTGCCAAAGGAGTTAGGGTGGCTGGAGAGGGTTGAAGTTGATTTCCCTTCCTTCAAGCCAGTTAGGCTCTGATAAACCCCCAGCAGTTTAGGCTCTGTTTGTTGCTCCCAAGGGTAGACCTTGTTATGAACAGAACACTCCAGTATATTTTAAAATGGTTGCCTTTCCCTTTCCAAGAGGGCATTTTTCTCAGATAGAACATAGTAGAGCTCTTGGAGGTGAAACTCACAGAAGTGTGGGAAATCCCCTCTCCCCTTGACTGGGTCCACCTGGGGTTTCTCTCAAACTTGGCTACGTTAAGCCTCTAGCAGTTCATCCTCAAGTGTAATCGAGGTTTCCGTGCCCCAGCACTGATTCCTGCCAATGTGTCTGCTGATCGGTTCGTTTTGGTGTGTTGTCCTTCTCTGTGCTGGCCTGTCTCTGCAGTTTTGGGAGCGGTCATTTGCCTGTGAATTCTTTAAAATCTAAAATAAGTTGTTGATCTTTCATTTGTTCAGCTTTTTATTTGTTGTTAGGATGAAATGACAACTTGCAAGTGTCTTATGTGCTGGACCAGAAATCAGAAGTCTGTATTAATTTTTATAGGTGAAAAATACATGATCTTTAATTTTTAAAAAGGTGTTTAAATTGATGTTTGTCAAGTCAATGAAACTATAAAGTTAGAGGTACTGTACTATAAAAATAATTGCTATTTGACAAAAATTTTAGTATTGTAAATATATTCAAAGGTCATAAAATACAAAATGAAATATTCTTCCCTATCTTAAACCTATCAAGTTGATTAGAACTAGTTCAAATGAAAGTAGCAAATTTTTAGAAGTTTAAAAAGTAAGACCTACAATGAGATTAAGGGGATTCATAATTTTTCAGATTTTTTTTGTTCAAATGAAATGGTTTAATTTGTTGTTCTTTAATCACTAAGTTGTGTCTCACTCTTTGTGACCCTGTGGACTGCAGCAGGTCAGGCTCCTCTGTCCTGCACTGTTTCCTGGGATTTGCTCAGATTCATGTCTATTGAATTGGTGATGCTAACCATCTCATTCTCTGCCATGCCCTTCTCCTTTTGCCTTAAATATTTCCCAGCATGAGGGTCTTTTCCAGTGAGTCAGCTCTTCGCATCAGATGGCCAGAGTAATTATTCATATATAAATAAATGCCTTGTGTCTATGTGTGTGTGTATCTATATAAATTTCATAGAAGATAATGCTTAATTATGCTTTTGCCACAAGGTTTTCCAGTTTTTCTCAGCCATGGCTACACATTAGAATGATTTGTGGAACTGGAGGGAAAAAATGAAATAAAACAATGCCCAAACATGTGCTTAGATTTCCACTCTAGATAGAAAATTCTGATTTAGTGAGTCTGGCATGGAGTTTGACATTTGTAATTTCTTTTTTGTTGTAATTGTTCATGGCTGCTTATGATGTAGAGCCAGAATTAAAGACTGGTTAAATGTTTGGTAGACAGGGTAATAGTACTCTTTGTGAGGCAAATGGTAGATAAGAAACACATTCAATACAGTGTATGTAGAGAGGATGTCATTTTAAAGCAGTCATAAAATCTTGAGAGGAAACAAGCTGACACTTTGTTGTCATTGCCTTTGGAGACATTGCTGTGAAACTGAGGTACAAAGTATTTTTGAAGGTGAAAAGGAACTGGAATTCTGGGTGTGCCTTACTCATCTTCCTAGCAGTGTATCACTGGACATGAGAAACAGTAGTGAAAGACCATGGAGTCTGATTAGGAGGTTGGAAAGTCTAGTCTTAGATATGCAGGTGATCCTTAAACCGATCAGATGAGGCAGGCAGGGGCACGGTTCACAGGTGAGAACGCTGCAGCCCACATAGGTTGTCTTAATTATCACGGTTCAGTTTGCATATTTCCCTTTTTTTTTTTCTAGTTATCTGCTACCTTTTAGAACTTTCTTTGAGAACAGATTGTATGTATTGTTTGCCCTTTTATTTGTTGCCCCATTTATTCCTCATAACAGTACAGAGTAACAGAATGGAAAGCTTTCACATGCAACGTGATTTATGTTCACACAGAGTAAATGGTAAGCTAAAGCTCATTCTCTTTTCATTTTCAGAATCCTTTTGTCAATATTCTTTGACCACACTATGGCAGTATTTGGAATTTATCTTTGTTACTGAGAAATAATCACATTACAGTTTAAGACTTAGGCCATTAAAAGTAAAAAATCATCCACCGACCTTTTCTTCACAGAATAGTACGCTGGTTCAGAGTAGACACCTTGAAGTCTTACTGGAATCCTTGAAGAAGTAGGAATTACCCTGTTTGCTGAAAGTCTAGGGATGTACTAAAAGAAGTGGTAACAGAAGTTAGTGGAAATCTTCCGGCTTTTTGATGGATTCAAATGCTGCGCTTGGGCTTACTGTTTTTAATGGCATCAGGGAAGAACAGTTTACTCTTAAAAGTCTTTCTGGGTTTGTTGGCAGAATATCTGCTGAAAGTTACATTCACAGAATGTTACATAATTAAACATGGGATAATTTATTAGTTACTAATTTATGAGTTCATGAAAAATATGGTTATCTACATCCTTGTTTTAAACTTTGCAGCATATAAATGTATTTTCAGATACTGCACAGGATATCAAAGTCCTCCAGTTGCTTTCTACTGTATTAATACTTGAGTCTTCTGTTTCTGGTTGCAAAATTGAATATGTCACTTCTGTTGCTGTTGGAACAATACTGATACTTTCTTTGACCTTTTCTTTGTTGACAGGAATTGATGAACAGATTCTTTAAGAAGATATATAATTAAAAGATCTTAATGTTTACTAAGTACTTTATGTAGCACTGATCATTACCACACTCTTCATAAAAGTAGAGGTTGTCCAAGCATGTGTATAGCGCATAGTGGCAATGACGGTAGTGAAGTTTGCTGAGGAATTATTCTTTCAGAACGTGTGATTGGCTGAGGTCCCATTGCCTGCTTCTTTTACTGTTTTTTATTCTATTTTGCTGACAGTACAGTGGAAAAATCCCAGAAGAAAGAAGCAGCAATAAGAGGAGCTATTGCTATGATTGTAATACCGACCTAACAAATGACTGGAAGGTCAAATGAATAGGCTGGAAATATAGATTTCCTTGAATTTTGAGCTATAATTGCCCCTAAAGACAATCTAGTCTTGTCTCCTGATAGAAATAAGAACTTTGAACGTGTTTCTAGTATCCTGTACTTTTGGTTGACTTTCTGAAAAATGAGCTTAATTTTACCTAAGCAGATATGACAGGACGTAAGCAGGTTTCTTAGATTTTATAAAGTCATTCATTCATAGATATTTATTAAATGTCTGCTATGTGCCAAACACTATTGCAGGTTCTGGGAGTGAAGAGAGAAGATCACCATATTCGTATTACCTGAAACTGTTAAAAGCCTAGGTAGGCTGTAAGGAAGGCTTTCAAACCTTTATTGGTTTTATGGTATTTACTTGCTAGTAAAAGTTACATTTGGTCTGGTTTTATTGTTTCAGATTAGTCTGACTTTCCTAGTCTCAACTATAAGTGTTTCCTCTATATTCTCAGTTTTTCAATGACTTGAAATAAGTCAGGTGATGTTTAGATGTGAAAACTGGTCCTTTCTTTCTGGGAAGTGAGGTTTGATGATGGTGTGTTCGTGTTTGTGTCTCTGTGTATGTCCTGGAGTTATTAATAGACTGCATGAGTTCAAACCCCAGCTTCCTTACTAACTAGCTCTATGGCTTTGGGTAACTTATTTAACCTTGCATATAAGTTTCCTCATTTGTAAAAATGTTGCTTATAATAGAGAGTGCTTTTTGTGAGGTGATACATGTATAGTGCTTGACACATTGTTTTCAACAAATGTTAGCTGCTATGATGATACTAATGATGCATTTACTTCTTTACTCCCTCCACTACCAATGACATATATGTGTTTGTGTGTGTGTGTGTGTGTGTGTGTGTGTGTATAAAACCGTTTAGGCAACTGAATGAATGCTTATTTTGAATTTAAATTTGGTACGGTAGTATAAAAGATTCTCCTAGATCTAGTAGATCTTTGTTTCTGCTTATGTGTCCTTTGTCCTTACATATATCTTCCTGATTATTCTTCATTAATAGCTAGTTTTATTATATTACTTATTCCTGTAAATATTTCTCTCTCCCCCTCCCCCCCACCCATTGCTTTCTTAGAGAATTCCCTGTAGGACATCTGGACCTATCTAAAACATTCATAAGATGTTTGGTCCATGCCAAAAGCTTATTGAATTTGGTCCTGTCTAAAATATCTGTGAGCATACTTGATCTATGCAAAATGGCTTTGGACAGGACCAAATTTCAGGAACCTTATGGTGTGGACCCAATGTCTTAATGGTCATTTGAGACAGGATTCAATGTCTACTCACCTTGAGGGTCACGTCTACTCACCTTGAGGGTCATGTCTACTCACCTTGAGGGTCACGTCTACTCACCTTGAGGGTCATGTCTACATTCAGAGATCATGTCTGTATTCAGAGACTCTGCTCCCAGTCAAACAGCCTCATCTTTTGAGGTTCCTCTTCAGGAGTCTTGCTGGTTGGTACTTGTCTGGACAAGAACCACGAGTGTAGCTGTGCAGGAAGTGTCTGGCATATGTCATGGGTCAGGTATACTGGTTGGTTTACTCCAGAAACAAAGATGACTGGTAGGACTAGGTAGATATTAAAGCCTTTGATGTTCAAGCTGGTTTTAGAAAAGGCAGAGGAACCAGAGATCAAATTGCCAACATCCGCTGGATCATGGAAAAAGCAAGAAAGTTCCAGAAAAACATCTATTTCTGCTTTATTGACTATGCCAAAGCCTTTGACTGTGTGGATCACAAGAAACTGTGGCAAATTTTGAGAGAGATGGGAATACCAGACCACCTGACCTGCCTCTTGAGAAATCTGTATGCAGGTCAGGAAGCAACAGTTAGAACTGGACATGGAACAACAGACTGGTTCCAAATAGGAAAAGGAGTACGTCAAGGCTGTATATTGTCACCCTGCTTATTTAACTTCTATGCAGAGTACATCATGAGAAACGCTGGACTGGAAGAAACACAAGCTGGAATCAAGATTGCTGGGAGAAATATCAATAACCTCAGATAGGCAGATGACACCACCCTTATGGCAGAAAGTGAAGAGGAACTAAAAAGCCTCTTGATGAAAGTGAAAAAGGAGAGTAAAAAGTTGGCTTAAAGCTCAACATTCAGAAAACGAAGATCATGGCGTCTGGTCCCATCACTTCATGGGAAATAGATGGGGAAACAGTGTCAGACTTTTATTTTTTGGGGCTCCAAAATCACTGCAGATGGTGATTGCAGCCATGAAATTAAAAGACGCTTACTCCTTGGAAGAAAAGTTATGACCAACCTAGACAGAGCATATTGAAAAGCAGAGACATTACTTTGCTGACTAAGGTCCATCTAGTCAAGGCTATGGTTTTTCCAGTAGTCATGTATGGATGTGAGAGTTGGACTGTGAAGAAGGCTGAGTGCCGAAGAATTGATGCTTTTGAACTGTGGTGTTGGAGAGAACTCTTGAGAGTCCCTTGGAGTGCAAGGAGATCCAACCAGTCCATTCTAAAGGAGATCAACCCTGGGATTTCTTTGGAAGGAATGATGCTAAAGCTGAAACTCCAGTACTTTGGCCACCTCATGTGAAGAGTTGACTCATTGGAAAAGACTCTGATGCTGGGAGGGATTGGGGGCAGGAGGAGAAGGGGACGACAGAGGATGAGATGGCTGGATGGCATCACTGACTCGATGGACGTGAGTCTGAGTGAAGTCCGGGAGTTGGTGATGGACAGGGAGGGCTGGCGTACAGCGATTGATGGGGTCGCAAAGAGTTGGACACGACTGAGTGACTGAACTGAACTGAAGTGAAAGCCTTTGATAGGTAAGCTGTAGACAAATTGAGACTAAATGTATCTAAGGTACAAAGATTGCAACATTTTAAAAAGAATACCTTGGAGTTCAGAATTAGAAGGTAAGATAAATTGACAAAAAAGGAATATCAGTGTAGCATTATCTCAGCTATACTTTCTAGTTGTGACTTGAGAGAAGTCATTTTCTCTGTGCTTCAGTTTCCTTATCTGTTTGTATGTGTGCATGCTATCACTTCAGTTGTATCTGACTGTATGAGACCCTATGGTCTCTAACCTGCCAGGCTCCTCTGTCTGTGGGATTCTCCAGGCAAGAATACTAGATTAAGTTGCCGTGCCCTCCTCCAGGGGATCTTCCAGTCCAGGGATCGAACCCACATCTCATGTCTCTCGCATTGGCAGGAGGGTTCTTTACCACTAGCGTCACCTGGGAAGCCCTCTTATATGTTTATATGAGGGATGTTTTATATTCTTCATGGTTGTGAGGATTGAATGAATTAATATGTATACTAAGTTTAATATAATGCCCGACATACAGAAAATGCTCTCCGTTTCCTGTTGTTACATGGAATTAATAGATATTTACATTTCAATCTGTATTCTAGTATATTGTAAGAGACTGATAGCATTCATTGGTGATATAACTTGCCACAGTTACAAACATATTTATGTGGTTCTTCGTTATATTTTTAGCCTATGGTATTTAAAAATGACACTACAGGAATAAAAATACTAGTGAAAAGATAGTTGTTTCTAAAAGCAGTATTCCAGAATGGCATACGTCTACTTTTCAGATTTGTTTAGTGACTTGGGAAAAATTGGGTGCTCTATAGATCAACTACCTGTTCTTTCACTTTAAATGAAAGAAAAAGACTAGGGCCAGGATAAAGCATATTAAATATATGTAGCTTGGTTCTATATATTGCTGTTTTTAACTTTTTTTTCTAGAAGAGATAGCTGTCTTATTTCTTTTAGATCTGAAATCTCTGAGATTTCTGACTATCAACAGAAAGTAGCTGATTAGATCGATGCATAATCTAATTCTAAATCTCAGCCTAAGTAAATAGCTTGTATTGAATATCAGGCCAAGGAAATATTTGTCTGTTATATAACTTTATCAATTGCTATAAAAAGCCCACACATACCATAAACTCCTTAATGAAATTCATGACAGCTTTGGTCGTCCGGGAGTAGAATGTTACTGCCAACATGACAGTGGAGCTGCGGTAATTCAGCTTCAGTTCCTGATAAATGAGGTTAGTGAGTTGCTTTAATCTCTCTTTGCTTACCTATGAAATAGGGCCATATCCCATCTTTCAGAATTCTTGCATGCAATTATATTTTAATATTTGAGCAAAACCAAATTTCTTGTAGGCCAGTGCTAATAGTAATTCACTTTAAGGCATCATCGTGGACAGTTACATAAATAATGTAAGATGTTTCTCTAAAGAGTGTTGAAAATAGAATGACATAAGGTAAGATCTTTTTGGTACAATGTGCTTCATTTAAATTTTATTCCACAGATATTGAAAGTTATGTAACTTATAAAAATCTGCATTAATTTTTTTCAAAGATTCATCTTATTATAAATAACAAAATGTACTTCTTGCCAATGAGTTGTTTTGAAATACAACCAGGAAAGCAAAATCCATTAGACACTGGTTATCGTCCAGAGTTCTTGCTGTATCACTTATTGGGTGAAGTAATCGATATCTTTCTTTCCAATACAGTGTAAAGTTGGGAGGGAATTAGAGATACATCATTTTATTAACAGAATAAACAATGTGTTTGCAGGTTTTAAACAAGTTTGAGCAGCTCTGACAATAGATGTTTTCAGATGTAGGGACAGGCAGGAAAAGTTGGTCATAGAACAAAAGCAAATCACTCTAGAAAAGATTCTGCTGTACTTGGATGTGAGGGTAGTTTTTGGGCATTCCTTTTGCCCCTGGGTCCTTGGGTTCCATGGAATGAATTTTTAGATGTAAATAAGAGAATGAAAGTATTTTCCTTCGTATCAGAGGATTTAAGTGAGGCAGTAGGAATATACAGAGCTAAAGAGAGTAATACAAAGATTTTAGTAAAACTAAAAAGGGTAATATATTTTAGTAAAACTGTGATCCAAATGATACACAGTTGTGTAGGTTTTTCAAGGTCAGAGGGAAAAACTTCAGTATTCAATTCAGTATTCTGTGTAAGATTGAGTAATAGGCCTTGTAAAATGTTAAGATAAACACATAAAAAATCACTATGTAGAAAGGTGTTGAATCCATATGTGAGATTTTTTTCCTTTTTTAAAAAAATTATGAAATAATTAGAATGGTCACTGGCTTCAAGATAGAGACCCTATGTACCCTCTCCCCTTTCCCTCATAGTAATGTTTTACATAACAATAGTAAAATATTAAGCCAGGAAAATGACATCAATACCATTAACTAGACTACAAGCCTTATTTTGATTTCACCACCAGTTTCTACACTCTATTGTGTGTATGCGTGTATGAAGTGAAGTGAAGTGAAGTCGTTCAGTCATGTCTGACTCTTTGCAACCCTGTGGACTGTAGCCCACCAGGCTCCTCCGTCCATGGCATTCTCCAGGCAAGAATACTGGAGTGGGTTGCCATTTCCTCCTCCAGGGGATCTTCCCAACCCAGGGATCGAACCCAGGTCTCCCGCACTGCAGGCAGATGCTTTAACCTCTGAGCCACCAGGGAAGCCCTGTATGCGTGTATAGTTTCGTGCAATTTTATTGCATACATACGTTTCATGTAATGACCAACGGGAACAAGGTACAGGTCAGTACCAGCACATAAAGGAATGCCCTCAGGCTACCTCTTTATACTTGCAGCCCTTACTGCTCTCAGTCCCTAATACTTGGCAACCGCTAACCTATTCTCCGTCTTTATATTTCTGTTAAGATCACTTTTTTTTAAAGCAATATGAGCAATGTAAATAACATTACAAATTGATTAACTATGCACCTAAATTTGGTCTACCCTGGTAGCTCAGGTAAAGAATCCACCTGCAATGCAGGAGACCCTGGTTCAATTCCTGAATCAGGAAGATCCCCTGGAGAAGGGACAGGCTACCCGCTCCTGTATTCTTGGGCTTCCTTTGTGACTCAGCTGGTAAAGAATCTGCCTGCAATGTGGGAGACCTGGGCTTGATCCCTGGATTAGAAAGATCCCCTGGAGGAGGACATGGAAACCCACTCCAGTATTCTTGCCGGGGAAATTCCTGTGGACAGAGGAGCCTGATGGGCTACAGTCTGTGGGGTCGCAAACAGTCAGGCACGAGTGAGCAACTAAACACAACTCACCTAAATTTTAGAAGTCTTAACTAGTCGATTACAAATCTTATAATCTTATTAGTTGATTATATATCTGAATTGATCTTAACTAGGAAGGCGATGGCACCCCACTCCAGTACTCTTGCCTGGGAAATCCCATGGGCAGAGGAGACTGATTGGCTACAGTCTATGGGGTCGCTAAGAGTCAGACACGACTGACCGACATCACTTTCACTTTTCACTTTCATGCATTGGAGAAGGAAATGGCAACCCACTCCAGTGTTCTTGCCTGGAAAATCCCAGGGACAGAGGAGCCTGGTGGGCTGCCATCTATGGGGTCGCACAGAGTCAGACATGACTGAAGTGACTTAGCAGCAGCAGCAGTCATTATTCATAATGCAGAATTGTTTTCTGTAGAATTTATCATAAAGTTCTTTGATATTTTACATGTTTAAATGTTACACTTTTAAGTACTTCAAAATGACAGTTTTAAAACAAGCTTAGGAAATATGACTGTTTAAAGGGGAGTGGCTATGGAAATGTGAAAATTGAGAGTAGCTGTTTGCTTTCAGTTTTGGAAAACCATTATGTAGGTACATGAGCCACCATAGACAGTCAGCTGTGTTTTGGCTCTACATTTTCTCTTCTTCCTTGAGATACTGACATGGGACAGACATCTTGAGAAAGAAGATAACCCGGTCTGAAACTATGGTGGGAGTAAGAAGGAAGAGTACAAATCTTGGATACTCTGAATCCTTTGAGTTTTCTGCTTCAGAGTGATGAAGATGCCTTCTGGTGAAAAGGAGAGTATGTGGACTTCTGCTTTCCAATTAGTTATATTGGGGCAATAGGCGTAGTTTACCCAGTAGAGTAGCCCTCATCGAATTTCAAAGGTAGAAAGGACTTGGTGAGATCATTGAATGTAAATCATCTTCAGAGCTGTTTTAGTTCTCTTGGATAAATGATAAACTCTTCCTATTTTAAAAGAGATATTTTAAGATTTCTCATCATAACCTGAAGGATTGGAATTGCAAATCTTTTTTGAAATTAAAATAAGTTCTTCATGCTGCATCTATTATCTTATTCTCTATGAGATGAAGAGTATCTTCTTCCTCTTTTGAGGAAAAACATTCATATGTCTTAGTAAATCAGCCTTAGTCTATAGATTTTTAATCCAGTTTACACATCAAATCACTGCTGGCGATTAAAAAAATAAATCTGCAATAGTTCTTGCTCTAAAAATTCTGATTGGTCAGGTTGGAGGTGAGACTGAGTCCCCTGCATGATTCTCACACAGTGCCAAAGGTTTTCTTTTTCAGACCTGATAGAATAGCCAAAACTATTAAACACTAACTTTCTAAATTAGTCAGATTCTTCAAAAATCTAACAGTACATTCATTTGTCTTAAGCCAAATCAAAGTTACCTCATACCATATATTTTAGTCAAGGGAGTATGTACGATAAGGACAAAATAACTTAAAATGGTCTGACTTCTAATTTTACATAACTAGTTGTTGATAGCTATATCCAACTAGATCCTAGTATCGGTTCAGTTCAGTTGCTCAATCATGTCTGATTCTTTGTTACCCCATGGACTTTAGCACACCAGGCTTCCCTGTCCATCACCAACTTCCAGAACTTGCTCCAGTTCATGTCTGTCGAGTCAGTGATGCCATCCAGCCATCTCATCCTCTGTCATCCCCTTCACTTCCTGCCTTCAGTCTTTCCCAGCATCACGGTCTTTTCTAATCAGTCAGCCGTTTGCATCAAGTGGCCAAAGTATTGGAGCTTCAGCATCAGTCCATCCCAATGAGTATTCAGGACTGATTTCCTTTAGGATTGACTGGTTTGATCTCCTTGCAGTCCAAGGGACTCTCAAGGGTCTTCTCCTACACCACAGTGCAGCTCAATTCCAGAAAAATAAACGACCCAATCAAAAAATGGGCCAAAGAACTAAATAGACATTTCTCCAAAGAAGACATACAGATGGCTAACAAACACATGGAAAGATGCTCAACATCACTCATTATCAGAGAAATGCAAATCAAAACCACAATGAGGTACCACTTCACACCAGTCAGAATGGCTGCGATCCAAAAATCTGCAAGCAATAAATGCTGGAGAGGGTGTGGAGAAAAGGGAACCCTCCTACACTGTTGGTGGGAATGCAAACTAGTACAGCCACTATGGAGAACAGTGTGGAGATTCCTTAAAAAATTGCAAATAGAACTCCCTTATGACCCAGCAATCCCACTGCTGGGCATACACACCGAGGAAACCAGAATTGAAAGAGACACATGTACCCCAATGTTCATCGCAGCACTGTTTATAATAGCCAGGACATGGAAACCACCTAGATGTCCATCGGCAGATGAATGGATAAGAAAGCTGTGGTACATATACACAATGGAGTATTACTCAGCCGTTAAAAAGAATTCATTTGAATCAGTTCTGATGAGATGGATGAAACTGGAGCCGATTATACAGAGTGAAGTAAGCCAGAAAGAAAAACACCAATACAGTATACTAACACATATATATGGAATTTAGAAAGATGGCAATGACGACCCTGTATGCAAGACAGGAAAAAAAGACGCAGCTGTGTAGAGCGGACTTTTGGACTCAGAGGGAGAGGGAGAGGGTGGGATGATATGGGAGAATGGCATTCTATCATGTATACTATCATGTAAGAATTGAATCGCTAGTCTATGTCCGACGCAGGATACAGCATGCTTGGGGCTGGTGCATGGGGATGACCCACAGAGATGTTATGGGGAGGGAGGTGGGAGGGGGGTTCATGTTTGGGAACACATGTAAGAATTAAAGATTTTAAAATTTAAAAAAAAAAAAAAAAGTATTGATTGTTTGGGGCTCAGTTTTCTTTATAGTCCACCTCTCACATCCATACATGACCACTGGGAAAATCATGGCTTTGACTAGATGGACCTTTGTCAGTAAAGATCCTAGTATACTTTTAGTTTATAAGATATTAAATTGTACTTTAATTGATTGTTGAAGTTTAAATGTAATTTTTATACATCCATATACACATAATACACTCTTCTACGTCTGCTGCTTAGAATTTGGGTGAGGCAAATGTTTCACAGAACTAAAGCTAATATTGGCAAAAAGCTTTGAAATTTGAGAAGAAGATTTTTTGGCAGCTCTTTTAGTAGCATTAATGTTTGTAAATATATTCTATATAAAATATATTGCACTTTATTTTTAAGGGAGCTCTTGTGAGTGCCTTGGCTGATGACACCTTACATTTATGGAATTTACGTCAAAAGAGACCTGCCATACTACATTCACTTAAATTTTGCAGGGAAAGGTAAGAATTTCCTCACTTATTTTATGTATATGCTATTTTTCACTTCTTGAAATTGTTTTTGAATATTATTCTTTAATTTTTGGTGCATGTGATGGATTTTGTATGCAATCTAAAAAATAATTCAAAAACTTAAGCTGCTATACAGTAAAAAGCAAGTTTCCTTCCTTTTCATACCCATCTTCCTCTACAGAGGTACCCACAGAAATTTCTTTTGTGTCCCTCTAGAACTATATAAATACATAAGCAAAAGTCTCTGTATATAGCTTTTTTATTTGCATAAAGATAAGGCATTACATATTCTCTGTGTAACTTGTGTTCATTTAATAAAGCTGATCGATTTTTTTCATGTTGCTATATTTAAATCTTTAGTCATTTTTATAACTGCATAATACTTCACTGTATGGAATTGCCATAATTTATTCAGACTGTCTTCATGAATTAACTGGAAGTTTGATATATCTAAGACTGGGTTTAATATGAATGAACATTTCTGTCATGTTCAGTTTGTGGTTCATTATGCTCTGTGATGTTACATATTTCTGTGTCCACTTAGGCAAGTATATCTATAATATAAATTTGTAGAGGTGAAATGACTTAGTTATAAAAATCTCACATGACTTGTGAATTTTGTGGGTGATTAGAAAGGGCTTTTTTACTTCAATTTTGTTAAACACTCTCCCATATTTTTTTAAATGCTCTGAAAGCTGCATTTTTGTGCTTAAACTTTGATTCATGTGGAACTTCCTTTGGCATGAACTGTGCATAAGGAATGCAGTCTCCCCTCCCCATTGTTATGAGGTGTATTTTTTTGGTGTGTATATGTGTATTTGCTATGCTGTGCTTAGTCGCCCAGTTGTGTCATACTCTTCGTGACCCATGGTCTGTAGCCCACCAGGCTCCTCTGTCCATGGGGATTCTCCAGGCAAGAATACTAGAGTGGGGTGCCATGCCCTACTCCAGGGACCTTCCCAACCCAGGGATCGAACCCAGGTCTCCCACATTGCAGGAGGATTCTTTACCATCTGAGCCCAGGAATATGGGAGTGGGTAGCCTGTCCCTTCTCCAGGGGATCTTCCCGACCCAAGAATCGAACCGGGGTCTCCTACATTGCAGGCGAATTCTTTACCACTTGAGCTACCAGGGAAGCCCGTATATGTGTGTGTGTATATATGTGTATATCTGTGTGTATATATATATGTGCATGTGTGTTAAGGTTAAGAAATCTGAATCTAGCTAGCATCTGAATGTAGTGGAGTTAGTGTCAGGCCATGTCTGTAAGAAGATAGGCATTAGACTCCCCAATCCATGTCCAAGAATCAGGCCATGTCCCTGCCTTGATAAATATCAATCCATTCAGATTATATAAACTGATCAGTCTGTTTGTGAATTTGGGCTTCTGCCCACAGTGGCCTTCCAAAGTAGACAAGCTAAAGAGGCTGCTGGGAATATAGCATAGACTTTTCTAGCCAACACCAGAGCATGTCTGCACTGTATGCCAGACCAGAGCTGGCAGGTGGTCAGTAGCATAGTTAGCTATTGGGTTACATCTCGTCTGGGAAGATAAATCCCTAAATGGGTTGGAATCATGGTTCTACTACTAGAAGAGGGCAAATATGGTAGAGGAGTTTATGGAAGGAGGGAGCAGTGAGATAAGGGAGGAGGAGCAAGGAAAAAGTCAAGGTTCAGTTCTTCTCCACCCAATGGGAGTAGAGCCAGCCTATCAACTTGCTGGGCAGAGTGTCTTAGTCTGTTTGCCAGTGGGATCTCAGAAGAGGCTCTCCATCAGCCTCAAATGCCATTGGGCTGGTGAAAGTAGTTGTGGGCATCTTAGTACTCATCTTCTTGGTGTTGGTCTCAAAGCACCTACTGGCAATGGAAGTGTAGGTATATCAGAATTGTTGTCAACCTGGTGCATTTTTACCCTCCAGAGGGCATTTGACACTGTCTGGAGACATTTTTTGTGCACTTGAATTGGGTTGGGTGAGCAGTGCTACTGTTATCTAGTGGATAAAACCACAGTTACTGTCAAACATATTAAAATGCACAAGACAGTCCCCCATAACAGAGAATTATCTGGTCCAAAACATCACTAGTGTCATAGTTCACAAAAGCCTGCACTCTAGCACATCAAAGTGATATCATTTGATCACTGTGGGGTGCTGTGCAAGTTCTCTTAATCCACCACCCACTGAAGGGATTCTTCCAGGATGTAGAATTCTAGTAGAAGAATACCTCTGATAATTCATTTACCGGTGGCATGCCCATATTGCTCGCTGGGACACAGGAACGTGGCAATATGTCATCCAAGTTCACAAACATACACTGCAGGTTATCATGGTAATCTTCATACAAGAAGGATCAGGCCTCAAGGAGTCCCACAGTGGTCAGAGTCCCATGATTGTCTGGTATGTAGTAAAGTCTCCTCTGTAGTACCCCTAAGGTTGGTTTCCAAAAAATTCTAATAAATGTGGATAAGGAGCTATAAGCTAGTCAGTAAGGTGCCTATAGGCACATATATTGGCAAATGGATGGCACCTTTGTGTGAAATATGAAAAAGTAGCTCTTTTTGGTGGATACGACTTCAGAGTCCACCATTCTCCTCCTTAGTGGGGTGCCGTTGTGCAGGGTGCAGCCGATACAGTTGTATGAAGTGATCCTAAAAGTTACAAATCAAATCAACTGGTGGAGTTCCCCATTTTCAGTTCTGTAGTATACTCTACCCACCTCACCAGTAGAGACTTGTTGGTTCTGATCAGAGTTCAGCTTCCCCTCAGCCTCTATTGTGCTGTGCTTAATCACTCAGTCGTGTCTGACTCTGCGATCCCGTGGACTGTAGCTGGCCAGGCTTCTCTGTCCATGGGGATTCTCCAGGCAAGAATACTGGAGTGGGTCACCATGCCCTTCTCCAGGGGATCTTCCCGACCCAGGGCCTTTATTAGGACAACAAAAAGCAAGCCACTGTAGCATGGGTAACTTGGTTCTTGAGTATTCTCTTTGGATGAAATCCTCTAGGATGGCCACAAACCTCTATAGCAGCTGTTGTACCTCAGTGCTGAGGAATGGGCCCGATGCCTCATGGTAGAACTTTGTTGTGTTCTCTTGAGACTAAAGTTCAGATTTCCTCAAAAGGTAGGAAGGGGCGAGGTGCCCTTTGGGAGTTTACTATTATGCAGCATTTGGTCTCAGGTGGGGAGGGGAAGGCATACTACTATGCCTACTACAGCTCTAGGAACCTGCCCATGGTGGTAAGACTTATTCTGCCCCTCATCCTGAACTCTCTCATTTACGACTTTTGACTTTTCATCATGCCCTGTAATCTGGAAGCCTTCTGTAGGAGCAGCTGCCCCAGGCAGGAGGAGGGATGGAATCCTATCATTTCCTGCCCATCCTTCCATTTCCCTCATTTGCAGGTATCCGTTTTTATCTTTATACAACTGCTTTGCCTTCCGTTTTTATATCCGTATCAGTCAGAATAGTCTGGCATTATAAAATACTCTGAAAAATCTTAGAGTTAAAGGAACAACAATTTATTTTTATTTATGCTATATGTTCTTTATGGATTTGCTGGAACACTCTTTATTATCATTATCATTTTTATTCCAGAATCTTGGCTGAGGAACAGCCAGTCTTTAGAGCATTACCAGTCAGTGTAGTAAAGAAAAAAAGAATATGGAGAAAAACGCTTGGCTCTTAAAACTTCTGCCTGGACGTGATATATATCTCTTCCATTCTCATTTCTTGGGCCAGAGCAAGGCACATGACCATCCTTAGTTTTACTCATCTCAACTAGAAGAAAAAAAGCTGGAATATTTATGAATACTTTTAACTAGTATGCTGCTGATTTTTATTATTGACATTGAAGTACAATAAACAGTAACCTAGTTAATTTTCCCCTCATTCCACGATGGATGTGGGCTAGCTTAATAGTTAAGTTACTCTGTTCAGTTCAGTTCAGTCGCTCAGTCGTGTCCAACTCTTTGCGACCCCATGAATCGCAGCACCATCACCAACTCCCGGAGTTCACTCAGACTCATGTCCATCGAGTCCGTGATGCCATCCAGCCGTCTCATCCTCGGTCGTCCCTTTCTCCTACTGCCCCCAATGCTTCCCAGCATCAGAGTCTTTTCTAATAAGTCAACTCTTCGCATGAGGTGGCCAAAGTACTGGAGTTTCAGATTCAGCATCATTCCTTCCAAAGAAATCCCAGGGTTGATCTCCTTCAGAATGGACTGGTTGGATCTCCTTGCAGTCCAAGGGACTCTAAAGAGTCTTCTCCAACACCACAGTTCAGAAGCATCAATTCTTCGGCACTCAGCTTTCTTCACAGTCCAACTCTCACATCCATACATGACCACTGGAAAAACCATAGCCTTGACTAGACGGACCTTAGTCGGCAAAGTAACGTCTCTGCTTTTGAATATGCTATCTAGGTTGGTCATAACTTTTCTTGCAAGGAGTAAGCGTCTTTTAATTTCATGGCTGCAATCACCATCTGCAATGATTTTGGAGCCCCCCAAAATAAAGTCTGCCACTGTTTCCACTGTTTCCCCATCTATTTCCCATGGAGTGATGGGACCGGATGCCATGATCTTTGTTTTCTGAATGTTGAGCTTTAAGCCAACTTTTTCACTCTCCTCTTTCACTTTCATCAAGAGGCTTTTGAGTTCCTCTTCACTTTGTGCCATAAGGGTGGTGTCATCTGCATATCTGAGGTTATTGATATTTCTCCTGGCAATCTTGATTCCAGCTTGTGTTTCTTCCAGTCCAGCGTTTCTCATGATATACTCTGCATAGAAGTTAAATAAGCAGGGTGACAATATACAGCCTTGACAAACTCCTTTTCCTATTTGGAACCAGTCTGTTGTTCCATGTCCAGTTCTAACTGTTGCTTCCTGACCTGCATACAGATTTCTCAAGAGGCAGGTCAGGTGGTCTGGTGTTCCCATCTCTTTCAGAATTTTCCACAGTTTCTTGTGATCCACACAGTCAAAGGCTTTGGCATAGTCAATAAAGCAGAAATAGATATTTTTCTGGAACTCTCTTGCTTTTTCCATGATCCAGCAGATGTTGGCAATTTGATCTCTGGTTCCTCTGCCTTTTCTAAAACCAGCTTGAACATCAGGGAGTTCACGGTTCACGTATTGCTGAAGCCTGGCTTGGAGAATTTTGAGCATTACTTTACTAGCATGTGAGATGAGTGCTATTTCATCTTTATGCTATGTATTTTTATTCTGAAACTAGGAAAGGCAGCAAAAGTATGAAAATTTTATAAATCTATTTTATTACATTCTGAACAATTGTTAAATGCATCAAAGTTTTTATTGTAATATAGTCTTATTTTAATAAATAGTTAAAATTTCTTAATTTAGTAGAAATTTACATAGGAATTACAATGATTTAATTGTAATTTTTCATAATGGATATTTTCTGGTTTTAACTTTTTGAAATTATGCTATAATATGTTTGGCCACTAAGTTGCGTCTGGCTCCTTTGCAACCCCAGAGACTGTGCTACAATATACATAACATAAAATTTACCATCTTAACCATTTTTAGATGCACAGTTCAGTTGTGTTAAGCAACCATATAATGTGGATATTTTGATAAGATTTCACTTCTATGATTAAGAAAAAAATGAAGAAATTGAAGTCTCAAATTTTGGTTTAACTATATGAATTTAGACATTACGCTGCTTTGGTTTTTGGTTTTGGTAGAAACTTTGAATTTGACAAGTAAAATTCTATCTGGCAGTTGCCTTATCAGAATATGTTCAGTTTAGCTTCTGTGTTTCTTTTTTTCCTTTAAAGAAAGTTTAACTGGGAGAAAGTTGTGGTTTTATAATTAACTACAACTATCTGCTAATCATTTTTCATCACCTTGAACTATCATGGCCAGGATTCTTTTTTTAAAAAGTTTTTATTGGAGTATAATTGATTTATAATGTTGTGTTAGTTTCTGCTGTACAACAAAGTAAATAGCCTGTATGTCTACATATATCCCTCCTTCTGAAACCTCCCTCCCATTTATCACTCCTCTAGGTCATCACAGAGCACGAAGTTGAGTTCCCCTTGCTATAGAGCAGGTTCCCACTGTCTATTTCACACATAATAGTGTATATATGAGCATGACCAATATTCTTAACTACATTAAATTTTTTCATAATGGTTTTGAAGTAACAGTATATGAAACATTTCAAGATTAAAGAATAAATTTATATACCTATGCTTTCTTATGTAGGATCTGTTATTCTGTTAATGAAATCTCAAAGGCTAGAATTTTTCTCCATAAATATATTAGACACCTCAATAGCCAAGTCTTTATATTGAAACTAAAATATTTGTCTTAAAGGTACGTTTTCTTTTATTCTAACACTCTGATTTACAGTTTACTCTCTTATTTAAAGCTTTTCCATTTGATGATAGATATATATTTTTAGAGAATAAAATAAGCATGCATTCTAAACTAATGGTTAGGAAAATATATGGATTGATAGTCAATTAATAATCAAAATTTCATCTTAGCAATTATCAGTGGAGCATCAGTGACTAAAGTCCTCTAAAGAAAAAAAAAAAAGTAACCAATAATAAAGTAACCAATTCAGATACCAACATAGCAGTAGAGAGAGTTGATGCCTGTAATACTTTAGGAACTGACTGCTGCCATAGTGTCGGATTTTCTTAGTAGCATCAATAAAATAATGTAGGGACAAAAACTAATTTGTCTCATTATGTTCTTATTATAGTATTACCTAAATACTATTTTTGCATATTTATGAGGCTTAAAATTTGCTTAGTTTGCACAAGAACAAAGCATAGCTATAAAAGAAAATTTGGCTGGGTATCAGCCCTCAAAGTTTCTAGAGGTCTTCCAAATACTTTAAATTAATTCATTGCACATATTTAATGAGAAAAATATCATAATATTGGGACAGATTCTATACCTGGAATTACAGTTTTTGTGGTAATTGCAAAATATCAGCAAAAGATTTTTCTTTGAAAGCAGCTTAATGAAAAGTATACATACATTAGATTTGAAAGCAATTTGGTGAGAGGAAATTCAGAACTAGAACAAAGGAATGGAATGAAAGCCAGACCTGTTAGGGAGGCAGGCAGAGATCTACCGCTCTGGACAAACGCGTCCACAGAGAAAATTGCTTGCTCATATGGAAGTGATGAGTCACCTTGGGAATTCTCAGTGTAGAGAACCACACAATGAGGCAAAATTTAAAAAGGGAACAGACATTCTCAGTGTTCAGAGAAAAAACAGTTGTGGACTGGTGACCTTGAGACTATAAAAGTCAGGAAGTGTTGGATAACTTCCTAGAGTAAATTTATAACTAAGGAATTCTGACAAGGAAATTGAGGCAGCCAAAGAGACCGATATACTTGCACCAGGGGTTTATAATGTACTCAGGTGACAGTGGTAAAGAATCCATTTGGCCAATGCAGAAGACACAAGAGACTCAGATTCAATCCTTGGGTCAGGAAGATCCCCTGGAGAAGGAAATAGTGACCCTCTCTAGTATTCTTGCCTGGGAAATGCCATGGACAGAGATGCCTGGTGGACTGCAGTCCATGGGGTCGCAAAAAAGTCAGACAAGACTGAGCATGCTTGCGCGCAGGTACAAAAAAGATGTAGAAGGAGAGGATCCCTGTAACGGATACCTAAAAATGTAGAAATCACTTTGGAGTCAAGCAGTAGGTAGAGTTGGAAGAATTGGGGGAAACATGATAGAAAAGCCTAAACTGCTTTGACTGGCTGTTCGTAGGACTCTGGACTCAGACTGCTGCCAGAGAGAGCTCAGAAAGAAGAGAGGAACATGACTTTGGAAACTGAAGGAAGAAGTTCCTCGTGCTATAGCAGCAGAAAGCTTAACAGAAGTGTCTCTTTGTACCATGTTTAAATGTTAACTTGTATATTTAGCTGAAGATATTTCCAAGGAAAGGCTTAGAGGTGTGATCTGACTTTTTCTTGCTGCTTTATAGTAAAATTCAAGAGGAGAGGAATAAATTGAGAGAAAGCATTTTTAAATGAACTAGGACTTGATTTGGGAAATTCTTAACCTTGATCTATTTGGCATAAGACTGCTTCTGAAAGTGTGGCATAGGGAAAAACCTGAGGATGTGGCTGAACAACTTTTCGTTAAAAATCTTCAGTAGAACAAAAGGTCACAGCACTTAATTACATAAAGAGTTCTTTTAAGAGACTGAAAGTATGCCTTATAGACCTTCTCAACCAAACTAGACAGCCTGTAGGAAGTTTGAGTATCATTCTTCGGCCCTCTCAGCAGGAGCCTAGATAGAGAAGGTATTGCCTCCAGAAGATTTGTGGGTATGACTTTTTGTAACGCAAAAAACCCAGTGAAAGGTATTCAGGTCCACAACTTTCTTGAGAAAATTGTCTAAAAGAGCTATTGCCAGCTTGGACTTAAAGAGAGTATAGAATGAAAGGAGGCTACAGCAAAAGTACTTGGCTGTGAAAGTGAAGTCGCTCAGTTGTGTCCAACTCTTTGCAACCCCGTGGACTGTAGTCCACCAGGCTCCTCTGTCCATGGGATTCTCCAAGCAAGAATACTGGAGTGGGTTGCCGTTCACTTCTTCAGGGGATCTTCCAACCCAGGGATCAAACCCAGGTCTCCCACAATGTGGGCAGAGGCTTTAACCTCTGAGCCACCAGCGAAGCCCTTTCATGAGAAAGGATGATTAAGAGGGCAGAACTGGGGTACACGGAGGCTTACTCCCAGGCCTTGAAGCCTTATTAAGAAAAATCCAACATTTGGCCAGTTGGACTTCAGAAATGTTATGGACTCATTTTCACCTTCCTCTTCCCCCTATCTTGCACAGGAATTCCTACAATTGCTACGCTATGCCTGTTCAACCATGAATCCCTGAGGTGCTGGGAGCAGATAATCGGTCTCTTTAGTTTCAGATGTGGAATTGTGCCCAAGATCAAGACTGAATAGTTACACTCAGGACCCTCATCTGCTACAAATTTAGATGATGAGATTTGAATTTTTGAGTTGATGTTTGGATGAGATTTTGAAGTTGAATTAATGCAGTAATTGGTTGAGACTTTGGGGATATTGAGATAGGTGAATGTATTGCATTTTGAGGGGATGAATCTTTGAAGGTTGAAGGACAGATGATTAGAGGCAAAATTCTAAGATGGCCCCCAAGATTTTCACTCTTTGGTAAACACACACCTTCTCCTAATTATTCAGTTCTAATCTAAGTATTCTGCCATGAAGGAATTTTGCAAATGTAGTTGAGATCCCAAATCAGTTGCCCTTCATACAGGAAATTTATCTGATTGGCTTGGATTATCTGACTTAAAATGGCAATAAGTGAGTGGAATTACCCACATTGATTTGGCCTATCTCTGGAATTCAGTTTGGTTTAAGTGTCTCCCAGAGTATGTGGGTAACTTGAGGAAGATATGGGCACACTGATGAACCTCTGACTAGTGTTAGAAAGGAATGTACTGAAGAGTGGATGGTAGATAGGTAAAAAACCGTGTCCACGATACTTTCCACTGCCTTCAAAATGAAGCTGAAACTTCTACTCAGCATGCCCTAAAAGGTCTTGCAAGATCTGCAACCCTTCTTTTTACTCACTGTAGTTTCATTTCACTACATTTGTCCCTCGCTTTATGCATTATAATCCAGCCACCCTGTTTTTTCAGCTTTTTAATGAATTATCCTCTCTTATGCTTATTTGTATGAGCTGACCTCCCTGCTCAAAAATCACCTACGATTCTCTTTCCATGGCCCACCAATGCCTTTTTATCTTTAAAATCTTGTCATTTCCTTTACAGATTTTTCTGTAAGTTCCCAAGTCTGGATTTTGTATTGCCACATAGTATAGAAAAGGAAATGGCAACCCACTCCAGTGTTCTTGCCTGGAGAACCCCAGGGATGGGGGAGCCTGGTGGGCTGCCGTCTCTGGGGTCACACAGAGTCGGACACGACTGAAGTGCCTTAGCAGCAAGGTGGGTGCTCTTTCCCTAAAACAGCACAAACCGTTGTTGTTGTCTAGTCATTCAGTCATGTTCAGCTCTTTGTGACTCCATGGACAGTAGCCCACCAGTCTCCTCTGTCCATGGGGATTCTTCAGGCAAGAGTACGGGAGTATTTTGCTCTTTCCTTCTCCAGGGGTATTCCCGACCCAGGGACTGAACCCACGTCTCCTGCATGGGCAGGCTGATTCTTCACAGTGAGCCACCAGGGAACTCCAGACTTACTCCTGTGGCCTTGGTTTCTTAATTGTCTTCTCAATTAGAAAATAAACTGTATGTATTTTCCTTATTTTTTTCTCAGCAGCAGTCTCAATGCCTAATATTCAGTAAATACTCAAAAAAAGTTTGATTCTTACTTCATTGCCTTTGCAGAAACAGAGGAATCTCTTTTCTCTTGAAGGCATGACCCTCCATACTCTGTTACTGTGTGGGAGATAGGTTCCAACTCCAGGCTAATTAGATATAATCTTTATTCCTCCCACTAATCCAAAACTTGCTAGGTTGTTTGATTAACCTTCAAGTGCTATTTGGTCCATAGGTCCATAGCAAAGCTTTTACATTTTTTCCTTTTTTTGTAAAAAGAGTGAAATGGGAGAATAGAGCTTTGAGCATTATATTTCTTTTTCCTAAACCAGCATGCCTGGGAGTTAAAGCACACTTCAATCTGTAATAATCTGGCAGTGATTTTAAAAATGAAGATGGTTTTATTTTTCATTTTTTCTGACTTATTGTATTAGCAAGAATTTTCAGGACAGTGTTCAATGATATTGTTGATAGCAAGTAGCTTTTTCTTTTTAATAATTATAATAGTACTGCTTCTAGAGTTTTATTGTTTGCATAATATAGGATCTTGATTTAAGATAAGAGTTTTTCCCCTTAAGAATTGGTTGTCAATTATGGAAGTTAAAAAATCCACCTTCAATGCAGGAGACGTGGGTTTAATCCATGGGTCAGGAAGATCCCCTGGAGAGGGGAATGGCAACCCACTTCAGTATTCTTGCCTGGAAAATCCTTTGGACAGAGGAACCTGGTGGGCCACAGTCCATGGGATCACAAAGAGTTGGACACAGCTGAGCAACTAACACTTTTATGGAAGTTGCATTTTATTTTAATGCCTTTATAACATATTTTTAGATTACCATATGATTTTTCACCTCCCTTCTCCCTGTGGATTTAATCTGTGACATTAATAGATTTCCCAACACTAAGTTTTGGAGTTTTATGCTTTAGAAGACAGGAGAAAACAGAAAAATGGGAAGAGAAGTAGTGATCGGAGGCATAAGTGAAGAAAATTTTGTGGAGTTAAAATATCTGTGTTAGGAGTTAGCCCTTTCAGCCTAACCAGTAGAATTAGAAATACCTTAGTGAGCTGTATTGTAATACTGTCAGCTTGGAAAGAACTAAAAAAGTTTAATGCTTATCTGACACTAAACCCCTACAAATACTCAACCTTTTAGACTTTGTTGGAAAGCTATGAAGTTAAATGGCTTAGATGTGGAGTTACTGCTAAAATAGAAAATATATAGCATTAAAACCATTAGAGAAGGAAATGAAGAAAATAAATAGGGGTCAGGAAAAGAGATAAAATGTTAGAAAAACAGATGTTTAAGAAAAAAATTGGTTCAACTAAATCAGTAATCAGAATCATTAAGTATTCAACTAAATCAACTACTAAAATCAACTACTGAAATTTGGGGGTTTTGAGACTGGATTTAAAAACAACAAAATATAGCTGTTAAAACTGTTTATACAAGATATACCTAAAACATAATTACACAAAGTTTGAAAGTAAATGGAAGGAAAAAGGGAAGAAAAGCACAGATCATGGAACAAAGGTTACAGTGTTTATAGAAATACCATTAGCAAAAGTAAAAACTTCATTCCAGGAATAAAAGAAAAGTTTTAACAAATGGAAAGCTTCACACTAAGGATTACTCAAGTTTTAAAATGTCACTCATCTCCATGTCTATAAAATTCAGTACTGTTTGAATCAGAATTTTAGCAGCATTGCTCGTTGGACTTAATAAGGTGATCTGCAGTACATTTGGAAAAAAGAAAGTCTCAGAGAAACCAAGACAGTTTTGAAAAAGAAATATGAGACAACAGGGCTTATTTATTAAATATCAAAAATCATAAAAGTATAGATTAAAATGGCTCAGTAATTACAAGGGGAAGACAGAGGAATCAAAACACAGTAAATGGACTCCAGAAATTTGTATATGAAGAGAAAGAAAGATACATACGTGCTTGATATATGACAAAGGTGTCATTGCAGAAAGAAGATGCTGCAGTAAACAAAAGACGCTGTGACGGCTTTTATCTAAATGGGGAAAAGTGGTTCCTACTTCGTGACTAAAATAAATTGCATGCCAGTTAAAAACCTAAATGCAAAATGAACAAAGAAAATGTAAAACTTAAAAGAAAATGACAGGGAGTATCTGTAAGACCTGAGCAAGGTGTGCTTAAATAGCATGAATAAAAAACACAAGCTAAAAATGAAAGGATTAAAAGTTCTGTACAACACACTTACCATAAAGTTAAAAGACAAACCTCATTCACCAGGTACTGATGGATAAGAACAGGAAATTCAGAACGATTTGTACAGTACTCTTTTTAGAAACAATTACTCCCTCCCCAGTCCGAATTCATGTTGTCTTATGTGTATGTTATGAACATAGAGCAAAAATATGGAAGAGTATGCAGTTCCAGGCTATTACTATGACTTACAGAGAGACTAAATTTTAGAGAAGATGAACATAATAAAAAACTATTAAATGACTTCAGTTCAGTTCAGTCGCTCAGTCGTGTCCGACTCTTTGCAACCCCATGAATTGCAGCATGCCAGGCCTCCCTGTCCATCACCAACTCCCGGAGTTCACTCAAACTCACCTCCATCAAGTCAGTGATGCCATCCAGCCATCTCATCCTCTGTCGTCCCCTTCTCCTCCTGCCCCCAATCCCTCCCAGCATCAGAGTCTTTTCCAGTGTCAAAAAGTACTGGAGTTTCAGCTTCAACATCAGTCCTTCCAGTGAACACCCAGGACTGATCTCCTTTAGGATGGACTGGTTGGATCTCCTTGCAGTCCAAGGGACTCTCAAGAGTCTTCTCCAACACCACAGTTCAAAAGCATCAATTCTTCGGTGCTCAGCTTTCTTCACAGTCCAACTCTCACATCCATACATGACTACTGGAAAAACCATAGCCTTGACTAGACGGACCTTTGCTGGCAAATGATTTAAGTCTGCATAAATGTACAAATAGAGTAATATTTATGCATGTGTGTATGCATATATATATCTGTATAATATTTATGCACTTTTGTGTGTATATATATATAGAGAGAGAAAGAAACTTATTCATTAATCAAGCCATAGACTCAAGATATTTAGAGTATGCCCTTTACTCTTTAAGTAATCTAATATAGAAATGGAAAAGTATAGTTAACAACTCAGTTGCGCATGAGTTGTTCATTCACTAAATTGTGTCCGACTTTTTGCTACCCCAAGGACTGCAGCATGCCATGCTTTCCTGACCTTTACTATCTCCCCAGAGTTTCCTAAAAGTCTTGTCCATTGAGTTGGTGATGTCATCCAACCGTCTCATCCTCTGTCACCTCCTTCTCCTCCTGCCCTAATCTTCCCCACCATGAAGGTCTTTTCCAGTGAGCCGGTTCTTCTCAGGAGTACCAGATAGTTTTTGTTTATTGTACCATTTGTTATATAATAATACTTTGACACCTTCATTCCTAAAGGTGAGTAATACTAGTAAAATCAGAACTGTAAGAAACCCAGAAACCCTCCATACAACAAGGAGCAGTGTTTTTCAGATGTTGGTTATTTCTGTAGTTGACATACACTGTTTTCCTATATGATAGTCACTGTTTTACTTACTGATGCTCAGTTTTTTTACATCTATTGATGATGTTAAGGTCTCATTTCACAGGAAGGGTTATTAATAGCATGATTTATTTGGACCTGTTTCCAAGTTCTTAAATGTTTTGTAAAAATTGAGATGCAATTGATAAAGAATATAGTAAATCAATGCAAATGTAAAATGACCTTCAAAGATCTCTGAGGCTTATTTTTTGAAACTTTTATTACATTTTACTTCTGTGTTACAGATATGATGAAGATTTTTCTAAAGTAGCTGTGACAGTTTATCAGAAAAGATATGTGGGACTACAAATAGAAAAGAAGTCCTTTGGACAGATTTATAAATTGCTTTCAGCTGACTCTGCTGTTTTGAGCATATTTGAACATTTCCATGTCATTAATGCAAACTTAAATTTTCATCTAATAACAGGACAGTATAAGGTACAATTGATTTAAGAAAAATATCAAATAACATTTGCTTTTTTATTTTCTTTTGCATTAATTCACTTGATAAACAACGATTAAGATCCTGACTCATGCAAATACTATAATAAATTCTGGAGAGACATGGAAGTTATAATTGTCTAAGGGAGATGGAAAAGCTAATTACAATGCAATGGAAAATGTGATATAAATGTAGTGAAGTTTTCTTATGAAATTATAAAGATTAAAATTAACCAGAAAAGGGGTGTATCACCATGTTTCGGGAATTTTATATAAAGCATTACAAAGGAGCCCATATGAACAGATTTGTATGGTTAGTAGGAATTTTCTACAATGGCACAGGGGAAAGGGAATTTCCATAATGTTCAGATGTTCTGATTTATAAAGCAATCTCACATGTTTCAGGAACTACATCTTGTTAGGAACTACATCTTGTTAGGTATATAATCCATAAAGGATAATTTTGGAAAGATGAACAGGGTCTACTTCCTGAAAAGCTGTATGCAATTATAAGAAAGTTATTTTCAACCTTTTTCCAACTTTTAATCATTCAATGAATAATGTTGTCTGAACAAGATATGTTATTAAGTAGGTATTTTTTGATCACTTTATACGATTATATGGTATGTCTATATGTATCATATATGATACTATGATTATGTGTATCATGTACATGTATCATGTATGTGTCCATATGTATGTATCACTTTATCATATAGATAAGTAGCTGATTAGGTACATCTCTTTGCTGTGTTAGCCAGGGTTCAACATAGGAACAGAAAGCACTGTAGATATTTTTAGCATAAAGGCATTTAATTTAAGGGTAGAACTGTTAATAGTACGTTTGGAAGTGTGCTGAAACTGTCAAGTTTTAGACCTTACTATTACTGACATACCTCTTGCCTCTTGCCTTGTAAACCTAGGAGCAGATCTTGGAATGCCGTGTTCAGTTTCCACTGCTTTTACACTCAGGTTTCCATGAACATTCTTGTCAGCAGAAACAGCAGCAGAAAAATGGTCTTCACCTCACTTCTACCTACAAATCTTAAGCACATTCAGTTACTAGAAACATAATATCATCTAGAATTCCAGCTATAGGAGAGTTTGGCAAATACAAGTTTTAGCTTTCTAGCATCTCAAAGACAAGAAGACCTATAGGAGGATATAGGTAGAAGGATATAGGAAGAGAATGCTGAGTAGCAGTTGACCAAATCCAGACTATAACCTCCTTTCTCAGACATTTATACCACAAAGTGTCAGTAAATATTGCCTAAGGAGCATCATGGTAGAAGATAGAAAGCCATTAGAGTCTTTCAAGCAAGATAATGGTGTCTGTGACCTCTCTTGGCGTTGAAAAGATAACTCTTGGGGCAGCTTGGAATTGATTTAACAATCAGTGGTAATGGTTTAAATTAGGCCCAGGCCACAAGGCTAGAGAGAGATTAAGTCAAGAATATCTGATTGTTTTGTTAACTAACTTAATAAATTCTCACAACTTTTTATAGTTCATTTGTCCATTTAATGACTATTTATTGAGTATTAGGTGCATGATAGTGTAATATTTGCAAAGACTGTAAAAGTGATGACATATTTCTTGTCATGTTGGGCTGATCGAATGGTGGTCTAAGCATGTAGAGGAGTTTATTGGCTCATATTTCTTTTATGGATTAAATTGTAAAGTTGTAATCATCTGTGTATTATGCCCTTCTTTATGGGTGGTTAATTTCAGTATAGGAGGCTGTGTGTGTTCTCCTGTTAAAGAAAATTGGTAGTAGTAAATCTTCCTTACAGTGCTTATTGACTACATAGTATTTGATAGATTGCTGCTAAGGATAGTGAATAGAATATTTGTATCACTCCCTAACAGTTAACATATTGCACATTTTTTTAAAGTTCTTCAAGCAAATATAAAAATTGTTGTGTTCCCAGTAATACTTTGTGTACATAAAATATATTTATGTGTAAGTTCAGTATAGGGAGTTAGAATACAGCTCCATTTAGTGACACACTGAAGGAATTCAACTTTATTATCTGTGTATTTCTAATGTATTAGTTTCATTCACATTTTTTATTTTTTTTGGCTCAACTTGTTCGTTTTAAAGTTTCTTTTCAGCCTCAAGTTAATATTCCATTCTTATTTAACCTTATTAGTGTTTTCTGAGTTTTAATGTTTCCCATGTGGTCTCAACTATATGTAGTATTATAAATTATTTTTGGTATAACCTTTTCCCTTAATAATGTCAGCACATAAACTTAACTTGGTCTCCTGGTATTAGTAAAAATTGAAGTCACTGTCATTTATTATGGTGTTTATCACCTGAAAATAAATCTTTATGATAAAAGTACACGAAAAAAATAGTTATGAATTTGATTTTAATCACAGGTAATGTTTTAGCTTCATGATAAATACACTTACATTCCTAACAAGTTTTCCTGAGGCCCTCTTAACATAGCTCTAGAGCTTTAAGAATTGGTTTGCCCATGTTTTATGACTTCATTTTCAACTAAAACTTTTAGTTGAATAGATTATATTATGTAATAGATCAGTTATCTATTCCTGAATATCAAAACATCCCAAAATTTAAGAGGCTAAAATAATGATTACTTTGTTTGCTTACCATTCTCTGCATCAGCCACTTGAGTTGGGCCTAGCAGGAGTCATTTTCTCTTGTAGTCGATGTACCACACTCATGTGGTTGCTCTACAGACTTGGGTCATCTAGGTTTGTCTTCTCACATGTCTGATGGTTGATGCTTGCTATGGACTGGGCCATTGTCTCCAAAAGTTTCTTCTGGGTTTCATCACATGGCATCTGGGTTCCAAAAGTGTAAGGAAGAGGGAAGGCCTAATGTGCAAGTTCTTTTCAGTCTCCGCTTGTGGCACAACAACTAATGTTCCATTGCTCAGTGCAAGTCACATTACCAATCCTATCATTAGTGCTGGGGAGATTATGCAAGAGAGAGCGTGTGGTGGGTGGAGATGAGATCTTCTGGAGCTATCACTGTAGTATTTTCCGTATGTGATATTTGGTTCATTGTAGAAACCTTATTTCCACTATTTTTCACATCTTTTGATCAGAACTGTTTTTGAAATGATTGTTCAGTCCCCTTTGTTTCATGACTACTTTTCCTGAAAAAAATTAGATTCCATCATGAATTGTTTTCTTCAGTTCAGTCACTCAGTTGTATCCAACTCTTTGCAACCCCA
Organism: Budorcas taxicolor; assembly: GCF_023091745.1. Classification (NCBI taxonomy): domain Eukaryota; kingdom Metazoa; phylum Chordata; class Mammalia; order Artiodactyla; family Bovidae; genus Budorcas; species Budorcas taxicolor. The sequence goes on from NC_068918.1 coordinate 75,754,186, forward strand.
TGGACTGCAGCACGCCATGCTTCCCTTGCTCAAACTCGTGTCGCTTGAGTTGGTGATGCCATCCAACAATCTCATCCTCTGTCATCCCCTTCTCCCATCTTCATTCTTTCCCAACATTGGGGTCTTTTCCAATGAGTCAGTTCTTCACATCAGGTGGCCAAAGTATAGGAGCTTCAGCATCAGTCCTTCCAGTGAGTATTCAGGACTGATCTCCTTTAGGATGGACTGGTTGGATCTCCTTGCAGTCCTGGGGACTCTTCAAGAGTCTTCTCCAACACCACAGTTCAAAAACATCAATTCTTCAGCACTCAACTTTCTTCATGGTCCAACACTCACATCCATACATGACCACTGGAAAAACCATAGCTTTGACTAGATGGACCTTTGTTGGCAAAGTAATGTCTCTGCTTTTTAATATGCTGTCTAGTTTGGTCATAGCTTTTCTTCCAAGGAATGAGTGTCTTTTAATTTCATGGCTTCAGTCACCATCTGCAGTGATTTTGGAGCCCCAGAAAATAAAGTCTGTCACTGTTTTCATTGTTTACCCATCTGTTTGCCATGAAGTGATGGGACCAGATGCCATGATCTTAGTTTTTGAACGTTGAGATTTTAAGCCAGCTTTTTCACTCTCCTCTTTCACTTTCATCAAGAGGCTCTTCAGTTCCTCTTCACTTTCTGCCATAAGGGTGGTGTCATCTGCATATCTGAGGTTATTGATATTTCTCCCGGCAATCTTGATTCCAACTTGTGCTTCATCCAGCCTAGCATTTTGCATGATGTACTCAGCATAGAAGTTAAATAAGCAGGGTGACAATAAACAGCATTGATGTACTCCTTTCCCAATTTGGAACCAGTCTGTTGTTCCATGTCCAGTTCTAACTGTTGCTTCTTGACCTGCATACAGATTTCTAGGAGGCAGGTAAGGTGGTCTGGTATTCCCTTCTCTTGAATTTTCTGCAGTTTGTTGTGACCTACACAGTCAAAGGCTTTTGCATAATCAGTAAAGCAAAAGTAGATGTTTTTCTGGAATTTTCTTTTTTGATGATCCAGCAGGTGTTGGCAGTTTGATCTCTTGTTCCTCTGCCCTTTCTAAATCCAGCTTGAACATGTGAAAGTTCATGGTTCACAGACTGTTAAAGCCTGGCTTGGAGAATTTTGAGCTTTATTTTGCTAGTGTGTGAAATGAGTGCAATTGTGTGTTAGTTTGAACATTGTTTGGCATTGCCCTTCTTTGGGATTGGAATGAAAACTGACCTTTCTCATTGCTTTCTTAGATTCATTAAATAGCAAAAATCTCTCTCTAAATGTACATATCAAACATGTACATAGTCTGTGCATATAGTTTTCAGTATGCCAATACATGTTATTCTTTTTAAGTAACCAATTAATATAATTTTTCACCAATTATTTAATAAAAAGCTTCCTTAGTTATATATCTTAATTTCCAACAGAGAAGATTAAGATTCTTATTTTGTAACAAGGAAATAAGGTCATTTTTGTATAACAAATTTAAAGGACACTAGCTCATTATAGTAAGTCAAGTCCAGTTTGTGTTAACCACCAGCTTCATATTTTGGTAACTGACTAATTAAATTGCCCCAAATTTTAGAATCTTGCATTTCTTCGTAAAGCATGTTGATTGACTTGCTTCATTTTAGTAGTGCATTTCGGGGAACCATATTTTCTTATTGGCCTGTCCCTAAAACACTGGCATGGTATTGTTTTATTTTATTGCAACATGGAATTTTATTTTTCTCATTATATTCCTAATCCAACATGTTCATGAAAATTTGCTAGTTAAGAAATTATCAAGTTAGTTGTGATAAAAAAATTGACTTTCCCCCTTCTCAAATGACTTAAATAATCGAGGTAGTTTTGGAACAGAGTAAATTTTAAATTTGGTGGGGCATTGTACAAATATACCCCTATGGTTCATATTGTTTTTAAGTGTACAAGACTCATTCTAGGGATAATATTAAAGTCTTTGTGCCAGATCAGTAAGTAAACATTTTAAGTTCCTTCTTAAAATGTTAGACATTAAATAGGATAAAGATTAAAATATAAAGATGCTTAAAATTTCCCAGCAATGTAAGTTGGTTTTATAGTTGACTGGAGGAAAAAAAAACCTTACTATGGTAACTAATATTGAAAAATTGAGTCTAGGGAAAAACTCTAGATTTCTTTCTGAACAGTAAAGTATTTGTTCTGACTTCACTTTAAATATTTGAGAAACAGCTGTAGTATGGTGTTGCTGTGCTAGGAACAGAATATACTGTATGATATATCCAAAATCTCTACCATTAAGCAGATAAGTTTAAACTTCGTAAACATATTACTTAAATAATGTTGTTAATATTAAAATCAAAGGTGGATCATGTAATTGTATTAAGCCAGTAACTACTGCTTTTTTGAAGAATAATGGATAATTGCAAAAAAGCAGTACAGATCAGGAAGTTGGATATTTCTGGTTTTTTTTTTTTAAGGTCCAACTCATGATTTTGGCTTATTTAAAATTTTTTTTTTTAATTTGCTTGTTTGTTTATGATTAATTTTCTTTCTTTCTTTTTTTTTTTTTTACTTTATTTTACTTTACAATACTGTATTGGTTGTGGCATACATTGACGTGAATCCGGCACGGGTGTACATGAGCTCCCAAATATGAACCCCCCCTCCCACCTCCCACCCCACATCATCCCTCCGGATCATCCCTGTGCACCAACCCCAAGCATCCTGCATCCTGCATTGAACATAGACTGGCGATTCGTTTCTTACATGATAGTATACATGTTTCAATGCATTCTCCCAAATCATCCCACCTTCTCCCTCTCCCTCAGAGTCCAAAAGTCCACTCTACACATCTGTGTTTCTTTTGCTGTCTTGCATACAGGGTCATCATTACCATCTTTCTAAATTCCATATATATGTGCTAGTATACTGTATTGGTGTTTTTCTTTCTGGCTTACTTCACTCTGTATAATCAGCTCCAGTTTCATCCACCTCGTTAGAACTGGTTCAAATGTATTCTTTTTAATAGCTGAGTAATACTCCATTGTGTATATGTACCACAGCTTTCTTATCCATTCATCTGCTGATGGACATCTAGGTTGTTTCCCTGTCCTGGCTATTATAAACAGTGCTGCGATGAACATTGGGGTACATGTGTCTCTTTCTATTCTGGTTTCCTTGGTGTGTATGCCCAGCAGTGGGATTGCTGGGTCATAAGGCAGTTCTATTTGCAACTTTTTAAGGAATCTCCACACTGTTCTCTATAGTGGCTGTACTAGTTTGCATTCCTACCAACAGTGTAGGAGGGTTCCCTTTTCTCCACACCCTCTCCAGCATTTATTGCTTGCAGACTTTTGGATCGCAGCCATTCTGACTGGTGTGAAGTGGTACCTCATTGTGGTCTTGATTTGTGGTCTCTAATAATGAGTGACGTTGAGCATCTTTTCATCTGTTTGTTAGTCATCCATATGTCTTCTTTGGAGAAATGTCTATTTAGTTCTTTGGCCCATTTTTTGATTGGGTCGTTTATTTTTCTAGAATTGAGCTGCATAAGTTGCTTGTATATTTTTGAGATCAGTTGTTTGTCAGTTGCTTCATTTGCTATTATTTTCTCCCATTCCGAAGGCTGTCTTTTCACCTTGCTTATATTTTCCTTTGCTGTGCAGAAGCTTTTAATTTTAATTAGATCCCATTTGTTTATTTTTGCTTTTATTTCCAGTATTCTGGGAGGTGGATCATAGAGGATCCTGCTGTGATTTATGCCTGAGAGTGTTTTGCCTATGTTCTCCTCTAGGAGTTTTATAGTTTCTGGTCTTACATTTAGATCTTTAATCCATTTTGAGTTAGTTTTTGTGTATGGTGTTAGAAGGTGATCTAGTTTCATTCTTTTACAAGTGGTTGACCAGTTTTCCCAGCACCACTTGTTAAAGAGATTGTCTTTACTCCATTGTATATTCTTGCCTCCTTTGTCAAAGATAAGCTGTCCATATGTGTGTGGATTTATCTCTGGTCTTTGTATTTTGTTCCATTGATCTATATTTCTGTCTTTGTGCCAGTACCATACTGTCTTGATGACTGTGGCTTTGTAGTAGAGCCTGAAGTCAGGCAAGTTGATTCCTCTAGTTCCATTCTTCTTTCTCAAGATTGCTTTGGCTATTCGAGGTTTTTTGTATTTCCATACAAATCTGAAATTATTTTTGAATTTTCAGAATGTTTCAGCTATACTCATGTTTCACTTTAGGGTACGTTTCAAATGAGATAGTTTATGATATTTATCACATTGTTCATTTTGTACCTGGCATGCTATCAGTGTAATTTATTTTCTTCATGTTGTTAAAATTTGCCTATAACTTAATTGGTAGAGTAGCATTTAGTTTTTTATAATAATTAGCTAACATTTATTGAGCGCTTACATATGTCAAGGCCCCATTTTAAGCATCTACCATGCTTTGTCTATTTGATCCTGTCACTGAGGCTCTGCTGCTTAGACACTAAAGCTCTGAGAGGTTGAATGGGTTCCTGAAGGTCATGCTAGTGAGTGTTGGAGCTAGAAGTTAAACCAAGGCAGTTGTATTAGAGTCACAATCTTGTTTTCATAATTCCTAAAACCACACAGCTCTGAAAAATTTATTTTAAAAAATTTGATGTAAGTATAATGGACATACAGTAAACTGCACACATTTAACATGTGCAGTTTGATAAGTTTTGACACATACGTACACTCATGAAACTGTCACCATAATCCAAATAATGAACCTGCCCGTCATCCCAGAATGTTTCCTGTGGTAATCTCTCCTGTCTTCCATTACTGGTCCCTACCCCACAATTCCAGGCAAGCACTGACTTGTTTTCTGTTACAGTAGATTAGTTTGCATTTTTCTATTGCATATAAATTGTACGCAGAACCATGTAGTATATCTTTTTTGTTTGGTTTTCCCTCATCTTCAGTACTTTGAGATTAGTTGGTATTGTTGCATGTATGGTTTATTTTTGTTTACTTTGGCGTGCTGCGATTCATGGGGTCACAAAGAGTCGGACACGACTGAGCAACTGAACTGAACTGAATATTCTAAGTGTATAAGTTTGTTCATTTACCTGTTGAAGGACCTTTGGTTTATTTCCACTTTAGGGCTCTTGCAAAGTTGCTGTGACCATTTGTGTACAGGTCTTGTATAGACCTGTACATACGCTTTCCTTCTTCTGGTTAAATACCTAGGAATGGCGTGGGTGGTTCATATGGTGGGTGTACATTTAGCTTTTTAAGCAACCACCAGTGATTATAGGTAATAACGCAGTGTTATATATTTGAACTTTTCTGAGAGAGTAGGTATTAAACGTCCTCATCACAGGAAAAAAATTCTTACTGTACCTGTATCTATGGAGGATAACTAGATTTATTGTGGTGATCATTGTATAATATTTACATATATTGAAGTATTATGTTGTACACCCAAAACTACTTTCATATGATGATTATGTCTCAAGTAAACACAATTGCCAGAAATTATTCCTCAAAAATAGTGCGTTCACCAGATGTTACCACATAAAGAAGCCACCTGCCAGAGCAGGATATGTAAGAGACGTGGGTCCAGTCCCTCGGTCAGGAAGATCCCCTGGAGAAGGGTATGGCAACTGACTCCAGTGTTCTTTTCTGGAGAATCCTATGAACAGAGAAGCCTGGCAGGCTACAGTCTGTGGGGTCACACAGAATCAGACACGACTAAATGACTTACCACCCATGTACTGCCATACTCAGGAAAATCCTCTGGAGAAGGAAACGCCAACCCACTCCAGTAATCTTGCCTGGAAAATACCTTGGATGGAGGAGCCTGGTGGGCTACACCCTATGGGGTCACAAATAGTCTGATACAACTGAGCGACTAACATACCACCATACTAGGTAATACACAAAATACTCATTATGTACCTTTCTAAAATGTGGAAAATTCTGAAACCCATATAGCCCTAAGTTTTCGTAAAAGTACTGTGGACTTACTGCCTTGTGGAGTAATGTGTGTCTGCTTAGTTGCTAAGTCATGTCCAACTCTTTGAAACACCATGGACTGGAATCCACCAGGGTCCTCTGTTCATGGGATTCTCCAGGCAAGAATACTGGAGTGGGTTGCTAGACCCTCCTCCAGGGGATCTTTCCATTCCAGGGATCGAACCCAGGTCTCCCACATTGCAGGCAGATTGTTTACTGTCTGAGCCACCAAGGAAGCCCAAAAAGTAATAAGATACTATAAGATTTTTTTTTGATTCAGGAGTCATTTCTTTGCTTTGTTCAGTTTACAAATAAATCCTTTGGAAAGATGACATGCTGACATATAAAACACTTAACAAAAAATATAGATGATGAACCTTAAGTAATTATCTATTACCTTTGGGAAATAGTGAGACCATGAGTTGCATGTATTTGAAGTGTTTTCATCTTGAAATTTCTCTGTGATGAAATTATGTTAATAGGAATAATAAATGTCCGGTATGCTGTATCTTGTCTAATGCTTAGTGTCAGTTAAAGAGTTGAGCAGTGATTATCTTCATTGTATATTATTTGAAGGGCTATTCCATTAAAATCTTAAATAGTATATTTTGAAAGACACAACACGTCTGAAAAAAATGAGTTTATATGGTTTCATAACATACTATATTTTACTAAAAATAAGTTCTACAAAAAGGACAAGGTAGGTTCCATTCTTTACCTTGTAATCAATTGAGCTTATTTAGAAAATGTTTGAAATTGTTTGAATGATATAAACTTTAATTCATGCCTGTAAATTTTTATAATGTATCAATGAATATCTCTTACATCATCGGAAAGAGATCATTTGAGCATATTCCAATATCATTATCTCAGCCTGAGTGCAGAGGATCTTTGCCCTCCAGAGGCTTACAAGTTAGTGAGAAAGGTAGACTGTTTCCTAAGGCAAGCCAGATAGAGATACAAAGTATTGGGGTATCGATTTAAATGAAGGTGGTATTTTAACTAGATCTTGAGCAGAAGAAAATTGTGAGCAGGAGGAGCATTTTGCATGGAAGGAATAGTCAGCACAGGTATTGAGATGGATTAGTGTGGTTAGTAACTTCTGAGAAATATGGTAGTGCCTAGGAGTGATGAGTGTTAGCTCAGTTTGTGGCTTTACAGATTCAGTTTTTGATGAGCCTGAAGTGACACAATGGGTTTGAAATAGCCAGATATGAAACCACACAGTAATGTCAAAACTCGTCTTTTCTGTTTTGCTATTTATTTTCGTAATGACTTATATTTGACATTAAAGTAGAATTAGTATAATTGAATATTAACTGCAGTGAGGTAAATATGATGGTTGTATCTTTTTTTGTTTCCTAAATTGTATATATCAGTATTACTCCTCTAATACAGTTAATAAAATTTGCCAGGTATTTATCTAATTTCCTTTGGATATATTTTGTTTTGCAGGGTTACATTTTGCCATCTGCCTTTCCAGAGTAAGTGGCTCTATGTGGGCACTGAACGAGGTAACATACATATTGTCAATGTGGAGTCCTTCACACTCTCAGGCTACGTCATTATGTGGAATAAAGCCATTGAATTGTGAGTTTGAGCAAATGTTGCGTATCTGTTTCTACTCTGTAGGCCTCAGTTTAGCTGAATGACTAAACTGTGTGACTTCTTTTTCTCTGAGTAAATATTAGTAGAACTTTTTTTTTAAAGCATAATGCAACTTTTATTTTTGACATGAGCTGTAGAATTGAATGACATACCCCAATTGAGGCTAGAATTGAGTAAAATAAAGATAGCAATCATTTACTGAAATGTTTTCAGCCTTTGTAAATATATCTTTATTTTCCAGTCATTATTTCTGTTGTAATGAATCTGTAGTTGTATTGCAATTTTTGGTTGAGAAAAAAAAAATCTTCACTTTTTTTCTTTTAGGTCATCTAAATCTCACCCAGGGCCTGTTGTCCATATAAGTGATAATCCAATGGATGAAGGAAAGGTAGATTGTTTCAAATAAATATATTTATTATTTAAATGCATGAATTCCATTATTTTACATATGCAAACTATTCTGGAATCACACTTACTCTATTGTAATCACACTTACAATTTGAGATTGCTAACAAAGGTTGTCTACCATATAAACAATTGCTTATTTATAGATTATAAGGAACAAGTGAAAGAGTTAAAATCATTTACATTTTAAAGAAGAAAACCCTAAAACAAGTAAAATTTAATAAATACAATTAAAGCTTATTAACTTGGTTTTTGCTTATTTGTAATAATTCCCCCGATTCTCTGATAATCCTGACAAAACCCATTTTCTACTGGTTTTGAATTCTTTTTTATACTTTGTAGTTATAAAATTTTTATAATACTTACCACATAATCCCTCTCTCTCCTAAATTTTTCTTCATAAAATCTCAGGTTAATCAGTTCAGTTCAGTCACTCAGTTGTGTCCGACTGTTTGCAACCCCATGGACTGCAGCACGCCAGGCTTCCCTGTCCATCACCAACTCTTAGCACTTGCTCAAACTCATGTCCATCAAGTCAGTGATACCATCCAACCATCTCATCTTCTGTCCTCTCCTTCTGCTCCTGCCTTCAATCTTTCCCAGCATCAGGGTCTTTTCCAATGAGTCAGTTCTTTGCATCAGATGGCCAAAAGTATTGGAGCTTCAGCTTCAGCATCAGTCCTTCCCGAGAATATTCAGGACTGATCTCCTTTAGGATGGACTGGTTGGATCTCCTTGCAGTCCCAGGGACTCTCAAGAGTCTTCTCCAACAACACAGTTTAAAAGCATCAATTCTTCAGCACTCAACTTTCTCTATGGTCCAACTCTCACATCCATACATTACTACTGAAAAACCACAGCTTTGACTAGATGGACCTTTGCTGGCAAAGTAATGTCTCTGCTTTTTAATATGCTGTTTAGGTTTGTCATAGCTTTTCTTCCAAGGAGCAAGCATCATTTAATTTCATGGCTGTAGTCACCATCTGCAGTGATTTTGGAGGCCCCCAAAATGAAGTTTCTCACTGTTTCCCCATCTGTTTGCCATGAAGTGATGGGACCAGATGCCATGATCTTAGTCTTTTCAATGTTGAGTTTTAAGCCAACTTTTTCACCCTCCTCTTTCACTTTCATCAAGAGGCTCTTCAGTTCCTCTTCGCTTTCCGCTATAAGGGTGGTGTCATCTGCTTATCTGAGGTTATTGATATTTCTCCCGGTAATCTTGATTCCAGCTTGTGCTTTATCCAGCCAGCCATTTTGCATGGTATACTCTGCATATAAGTTAAATAAGTAGGGTGACAATATACAACCTTGACATACTCCTTTCCTGATTTGGAACCAGTCTATTGTTCTGTGTCCAGTTCTAACTTCTGCTTCTTGACCTGCATACAGATTTCTCAGGAGGCAGGTAAGGTGGTATGCTATTCTCTTTAAGAATTTTCCAGTTTGCTGTGGTCCACACAGTCAAAGGCTTTGGCATTTTTATTTTATTAGCAAAAGTTAATATTAACCAAAGGCTCATGTTAAAAGGTATTTTTGAAAATAATACTTTTTTTATACTCAAAACAAGTTCCATACAGTCATTATCTAGCTGTTGTTAATTTAGGTTCTTTAATACCCTGAAAAGCAATAAAATTTAGTTTAGGTTCTTTAATACACTAAAAAAAACAGTAATATTTTCTTTTCGTGAATCTGTTTCATAATTTAAACCAGTCTCCATTCTTTTTAATTATGTTTTTTCTGCTTATAAAGTTTCATGATAATTAGTCTACATAAATACCAGGAAGTTAATCACTATCAGAAATCAGTGAAATGAAACTTCTGGATTTTGTGAAGCAGTTTACTCAGGTTTTTCCTTTCCTTAATTACTGGAAGTGGTGATGCCTCTATGTTGTGTTAACACTGTTCTCTTATTTGACACTGGGAAAACGAAAGGATGGCTGTACTGTTTGGAGCTGACTTAAATCATGCCATTGTATGTTTTGAGAGAAACTTTCCATGAAGCAAGTTACAGTAACCTGTATCTTCACTTATTTATTTTTGGTATAAGATAATTGTCTAAAAGCCAGCCTTTAGATAGGGGACCTGGTAGAAGAGTTGAAAACTTCGCTTTCTTTTACACTGAATCAGCCACTGAATCATTTCAGTCCTTCCACTGCAGTGTCTCTTGGCCATTCAGTCTCCTTCCCCCACTGCAGTTCAAGGCATTCCAACCCATTCTTGAGTCATCTCCAGACCAATCTTCCTGGAGTGCCATTTTAATCTTCTTGTTCTCCTATTCCAAAGCTTCCAGTGGTTCTGTATTATCAAACAAACAAAGCAGTGTTTCTGTAAAACATAACCTTAGATTTCATTATCTTTGAGAACATCATTACCTGAACACTGTGCTGAAGCAAATAGTTACTGTTGCCCAAATGTGAGCTGCTCTTTACTATCTCCATGACTTATTTATGTAAGACCTTTTGTTCAGAATTCCTTCTCATTGTTCTTTCTCTACTGAATTCCTACTCAAATCTTAAGGCTCAGATTAAAATAACATAACTTTCATGATACCTTTCTTGATAATCCTGACATAAAATGCTTTCTTTCACTTCCAAATTTATTAGCACCTTAGTTGTGCAAGTTTTACAGTATTTACTACATATTGCCTTGAATTAGAAATGTGTTAACTCCCCTGAACTTGAAGGACTCCTTGAGCACAAAGATAATATTTATGCAAGTTTATATTTCCTATAGCACTCAACATGCAATAAAATAATAACTGTTCAACATGTTTGTGCTAAGTCACTTCAGTCATATATGACTTTTTATAACTCTATGGATGATAACCCACCAGGCTCCTCTATCCATGGGATTCTCCAGGCAAGAAATCTGGAATGGGTTGCCATTTCCTTCTCGGGGCATCTTCTCAACCCAGGGATCAGACCCATATCTCTTCCATTCACAGGCAGTTCTTTACCGCTAGCACCACCTGGGAATCCTGGTTCAATATGTACTTAATTGAAAAAATTTGTTTCATCCTCATTTTTTGAAATGTGGCATTATATTATCCTCCTTAGTTCCCAGAATTAATCTTTCAAACATTTTTACATTTTAGGGTACTAGAATAGATGATATTATCTAACTTTTGGTTTCTAATAGAAAAATTTCCTTCACGCTACTGACTCCTATTTCTAAAGATCTCTTTGACATTGTGTCACTGAAAAAAGAGGTAAGGTGATAGGATGTGTCCTTTCAAAGCTAACCTTATGGTGGATGATGCTGCTGCATTAAGCACAGGTCCTGGCCAAAGAAAGTTAAGTGTTCGTGTCAAATTCCTTACTTAACAGTAACGATAACTACCATTTATTGACCCCTACTTTGTCGGGGTGTGTGGATCACAATAAACTGTGGAAAATTCTGAAAGAGGTGGGAATACCAGACCACCTGACCTGCCTCTTGAGAAACCTATATGCAGGTCAGGAAGCAACAGTTAGAACTGGACATGGAACAACAGACTGGTTCCAAATAGGAAAAGGAGTATGTCAAGGCTGTATATTGTCACCCTGCTTATTTAACGTATATGCAGAGTACATCATGAGAAACACTGGGCTGGAAGAAGCACAAGCTGGAATCAAGATTGCCGGGAGAAATATCAATCACCTTAGATATGCAGATGACACCACCCTTATGGCAGAACGTGAAGAGGAACTAAAAAGCCTCTTGATGAAAGTGAAAAAGGAGAGTGAAAAAGTTGGCTTAAAGCTCAACATTCAGAAAACGCAGATTGTGGCATCCAGTCCCATCACTACATGGCAAATAGATGGGGAAACAGTGGAAACAGTGTCAGACTTTATTTTGGGGGGCTCCAAAATCATTGCAGATGGTGATTGCAGCCATGAAATTAAAAGACGCTTACTCCTTGCAAGAAAAGTTATGATCAACCTAGACAGCATATTCAAAAGCAGAGACATGACTTTGCTGACTAAGGTCCATCTAGTCAAGCTATGGTTTTTCCACTGGTCATGTATGGATGTGAGAGTTGGACTGTGAAGAAAGCTGAGTGCCGAAGAATTGATGCTTCTGAACTGTGGTGTTGGAGAAGACTCTTGAGAGTCCCTTGGACTGCAAGGAGATCCAACCAGTCCATTCTAAAGGAGATCAGCCCTGGGAATTCTTTGGAAGGAATGATGCTAAAGCTGAAGCTCCAGTACTTTGGCCACCTCATGGGAAGAGTTGACTCATTGGAAAAGACTCTGATGCTGGGAGGGATTGAGGGCAGGAGGAGAAGGGGACGACAGAGGATGAGATGGCTGGATGGCATCACGGACTCAATGGATGTGAGTCTGAGTGAAGTCCGGGAGTTGGTGATGGACAGGGAGGCCTGGCATGCTGCGTTTCATGGGGTCGCAAAGAGTCGGACACGACTGAGCAACTGAACTGAACTTTGTCGGGCACTGCTTTCCACTTTATGTGCACTATTTTTATTTGATCCTCCCAACAAATCTCAAGTGAGCTGTTTTCCTTGTTTTATAGATAATCAGGCAGAGACTTGATCCAGTTATGTATTCCAGAGGTACAAAGCTAGATATTGGTGGAGCTGGGATTTTGAATAGTGATTTCTCTGATTTCAGCCTCAGAGTACTCTCCATCATGCTACATTTCTTCTGTAAGATGTATATCATGTATTAATGTGAAGAGCTGTATCAGTATACCTGATGAATGCTTTTTATGAGAGAAAAATTCAAAGAAAATTCATCAACAGTACTGTTAAAATATTAACATTTCTATGAGTTATAGAAGATGCTAGTGGGAATAAGCTTTCAATTTTCTGTTTATAAGTACCACATCCTTCAGTTCTTCTTTTTTTTACTCTTTAAGAGATTATAGGGGTTAAAGTCTAACTTGTTGGTACAGATTTCTGATATTTGTAGGAAGGTAGAGCTGGCTGGAAGTGTTAAAGTTTACTATAATCCTCTTATGTTGTTAACGTCTGGATGGGTAAAATATTTAAGTTGAATAGTTACTATTGGTAGATCTGGGCCTAGAGTGTAAGTTACCTGTGTCCTGAACAATCCAGTATTGTTTTACACTATACATAAAATATACACTATACATTGATTCTTAAATGTTATCTGTTTCCATCTCTTTCCTTATTCCTGAAGTTCCTCTCTTACTTCCCCCATCAGAAAATGCCGTACACATGTCCAGGATGCTTAGAAGAATTAAAAAGTGTAAAGGAAACAGATAACAGTTTTTTTCCCAGAAGGAGTATGTATTACAGATGGTCAAGGAAAGAAGAGTTTATGTTAGGAAAATTAGCTATACTTCCTACCAAGATGTAAATTAGTTTTGTTAGTTTCAGTGACTGGGTCTTCTAAGTGCCCCTATACACTGAAAATTCGCTAAGTTACTATTTAGTGAAAATTACTGGGCCTCCCTCCAAATTTGTTCATATCTCCAGATTACATGAATGATTATTGACTAGTTGCTGATTATTCATGTACTTATTAAACAAATATTTATTGAATATCTACTATGTGTTAGTATATTAGATGCTAGAGACGTCTATAGAGACTAGAGATGAAAATGCATGTATTAATATGGAGAAGGATCATCTTTGTCCAGAGGAACTGGGTAGACTTACCCCAGGAAGCAACATGAAAAGTGAAGAAAAAGGGAGGAGCCTACAAGCAGACAAACACTATTATTTATAAAATGCCAGTGTAGACAGTAGGCAGTTTGTGAGGCAAGAACATGGATTTCATTCTGGAACTTATTTATTCACAAAAAATGGATTAAGGACCTATATTAGACTGTATGTCTTATGTTAAAAGTATAGTAGTAAACAAGATAAAACCAATTCTTTCTTAAATAAACCAATGTTATAGTCTGCAAGAGAATTCAGATAAGGAAAAGGACATTACTAAATTGTATAGTGACCTTTCAGGCTAAAAAACGTACAAGTTGCTGTTGGAGCATATAAGAAGGGCACTGACTTACATTTGGTAGGTCAAGGAAGGCTTCCACGAGGAAGTGATAGCTAAAATGACCTGAAGGATTAGTAGGATTAGTCAGGCAAAAAGGATGACTTCAGATGAAGTGGTCCAGTTAGGATGACACCATGTGCAGAGGCATAAAGGTAAGAGAGAACATGACCTAAAAGATGTACTGGAATGCACTGGGTAATGGGAATGTGGAACAGCATGAAGCTGAGGGGTTAAGCAGAGGTCAGACCATGATATACCTTGTAGGTCCGATTATTCAGTTTGGACTTGATCCTAAAAATAAGCATAAAGCATTAGCAAGTTTTAAATAAAAGCATACATTACATGATCAGACTAGCTACGATATGGAATGAAGTAAATAAGGAACAAGACTAGCGAGTCAGAGAGACCAGAAACTGGAAAGGAGATCTTTTTGTATTGAACCAGGAGAGATGTATTGAAAGTGGAAAAAAATAAACTATATATGAGTGTAATTTTTAAATTACTTTTGGATTTTACCTGGTGGGAGGATGATGCCAAAGTTTTTACTTGAGCCTCTTAAAGAATATTTTTAAAAATACTGAGAAAGCCTCTGTAACAGGAAATACCAGATAAAGACAGTAGGGAAGAAAATAATGAATTCACTTATGGATATATTTGCTTTGAGGTTCTTGTGGAATAAATATGTGAACATGTGACCATTAGAATTATAAGTCTGAATCTCACAAGAGAGGTCTAGGCTAGATATAATTTGGAACTAATCAGTAGATGAATAAATAATATTGCCTGATAGTGTGTTAAATTAGAGAAGTTTGTAAACTTTAAAGCACATGTAAATTTTAATTTTTATTAGTAAGTTAATGAATGAAAATGTACACTCTGGACTTCAAAGCGGTACTGTTTTCATTTTCAATAATCGGTTGTATGATGTATGTTGAAATCCTAATGATCAAAGGCGTATAAATATGCAGTGCAGTATTCCCATATGTCATCCATGTGATTAGCAATTAGCAATGCAGATGTTTAACGATGCTATAATTTTGTAGCCAAAGCATATGAATGATAATAGTTATCTTTATTGTTAGCAAGTAAATGTTTCACATGATTAATGTCAATCCTAGGTAATGTGGCATTTTCTTTTATTACAGCTTTTGATTGGCTTTGAATCTGGAACAGTAGTGTTATGGGACCTCAAGTCAAAGAAAGCAGACTATAGATACACCTACGATGAGGTAATAACATTATTTTGTCATTTCTCCAGTTCACAATGGCTTCTCTAAGAACTTCTTTAATTAATGACTTTAGGCAATCTTTGTAGTTAACTGTAACACACATTTTTGCATATGTATCATATAATATATTCACATAGCTCAAAAGACACAAAAATGATCTCTCCGGCTCCTGTCATTTGATCATCCAATTCCCTTACCTCATCCCAATGTTAGTTTCTCATGTATTCTTCCAGAGGTATTTTCTGCATTTATAAGCAAATTAATAAATGTATGCTAGCTTTTTATTTTATACAAATGATAGTGAACTGGAAATATTTATAGCTTGCTTGCTTTAGAATCCAAATAAAGATTGTGATTAATAAAAAAAAAAAGACTTTTATTGCCTTCAGATTTCCTATAAATTGGATGGTTTACTGAGATGACCAAATTTAGGTTAATTTTTTTGTTTTGTTTTTAGCAAGACTATTTCTTAGATGATGTTGATGCTCTTCTCCCAGATTGAACAGTAGTGTCTGTGATATTAGCAGTCAATTATGTTCAAGGCCTAAATCCATTACCACATAGTTGTTGCAAAGTAGAGAAGTTCTAATTTTATGATTCCTTCTCTATCGATTATCTGGGATACTTCTGTAAAGAGAAGCTTCTCACCTGCTCTTTTGATTATATAGCTGTACAATTTGGATAGGAAAGGCAGGATAAATGCTTGTTTCTTTTATTTCAGTAAAAGGGGCTCTTCTCTAGTAATCTTAATGATAAGCGATTTGATCTTGTTTCCCATTTCACTATGTACTAAAAGATTTAAACATTAGTTCATGTGCTTCAGTACACTACAGTTATTAGCCTTATTGATTTTCAAATTGTCCCATCTTTCATCAGTGAATCTCTTCCATTTGTTTCCTAAGTCCTTTGACAATAGTCTTGGATAGCTTCCTTGCCATCTGTTAGAACAAAGCATACCTATTACACTTGAATATTTCTGTCCCAAATTTAGAGCATCTTTCTCCATGAAACTGGGTTCTTTAGGTGAGAAATGGTGTCTGGTGACCATAATTTGGTTACCAGGAGTGTTCACAATTTCTAATTCCGAGAATAGATCTAGGAAATGTTGGGGGGGGGGGGTTGTTTATTTTTAAGAAATGTCATGTGTTCGTATTGATGCTTTCAGTTAGTCAAACAGATTACATTGAGTAACTATAGCAAAACTAGAAATACTTTGTAAATGTCTGCATGTTATCTTTATAAGTCTGACTGAAAGAGAATTTTGTTTTCATAACTGTATACTTTTTTTTTTGTATTTTAAAGCCTTTTAGTTAGTAAATATTCTGTTGTTTACCAGTCAAGATCTTGAATTTATTTTAAAAGAGTATTTTTAATAAAGAGTTCTTGTCATTTCTCTGGAAGCTTTGGCCTGTAGAGATGTTTCTTGTGTCAAAATGAAAGCATATTTTAGGCATATTTGACTCTTTTATTTTGCTTTTGTAATTTAAATAGTTATCTTGCCTTTAGCCACTATTGAATCACAGGGAATTTACCCTCTCCGGTTAAACAAACACACGGGGAAAATATATGTAAGAACAGTTTATAGAAATTAACAGATAGTATAGAACAGGGATTCCTTAGGGGATAAAGGTGAGCCTTTCAGTTGCATTAGCTTATGGTCTGGAGGTATTTCCCTGGTGGCTCAGACAGTAAAGCGCCTGTACAATGTGGGAGACCCAGGTTCGATCCCTGGGTCGGGAAGATCCTCTGGAGAAGGAAATGGCAATCCACTCCAGTACTATTCCCTGAAAAGTCCATGGGGTCACAAAGAGTGACACGACTGAGCCACTTCACTTCACTTAACTTCATGGTCTGGAGAGATTTTCCAGATCTCAATCCATGAAGGAAGGTGGGCAAGGGGGAATCTACATTAAACCCAGCAGTCTCCCTAAATTGAGGAAACAGAGTTGGGAAATTGGGAAAGATATCCATAACTTATAAAACAAGGTAACAGAATATAGGGACCTGCCTTGTGAGAGAGTTTTAAAAATCCACAAGGAGCCCTTTACCTTAGTCTTAAGTTGAACTGAATAATGATTAGTGCACGAGTGTGAGGTTTAGAATAGATCCATTGGAAAGGAGTAGGTAAAACAATTCTTACAGCACACACAGGACTAAGAATAGGTCACATTCCCAACAGAACAGAGAATGCTTGTAATGGACAGGGCATCAAGAAGAATACTCAAAAAGGTATTGCCTTGTCGTAGGGATAGACTAGCTCTGCATTAAAGACTGGCTTAGCTAGCCTAACAGAGCTTAAGCAAGCCTGTTTCCAGGTTGTTTCCGAGTAATATTTTTAACTACATACCAGAAAAAAAGGTGAAAAGTATTTAAAAGAGTATAATTGGTCTTCCCTTGTGGCTCAGTGGTAAAGAATCTGCCTGCCAATGCAGGAGACACGGGTTTGGTCCCTGATCTGGGAAAATTCACACATGAGTGACGCCATTAAGCCCTTGCCCCACAACTTCTGAGCTTGTGCTCTAGAGCCTGGGAGCTGCACCTACTGAAATCTGCACACGCTAGGAGCTCATGCTCTGCCACAAGAGAAGCCACTGCAATGAGAAGGCTGCTCACTGCAACTAGAGAAAAGCCTGCACAGCCACAAAGACCCAGCACAAGCAAAAATAAATACTTTTTTAAGCTAATGTCATGATTTATGAGACTGTTCTCCTATAATGAAACATTTGATAAAAAAATAAGAGTATAATTTATGTATACCTGCATATCTGCCATTCTGGTATTCTTCATTCCTTTGAGTAGATCCAGATTTCCATCTTGTATCATTTACCTTCTGCATGAAGGACTTTTTGTAACATGTTTTATAATGAAAATCTGCAAATGATCTATTCTTTGAGTTCTTTATGTGTGTAAATGTGTTTATTTTATCTTTGTTTTTGAGAAGATATTTGTGATGCATGATATCCTAGGTTGACAGTTTTTTCTTTCAGAACTGTAAAGGTATTATTCTTGCATTGTTTCTAAGGAAATATCTGCTGTCATCTTTGCTTTTCTATATTTAATGTGTTCCCCTCCCGTCCCCACCCTCTGGTTGCTTTTAAGGATTTCTTATCACTAAAGTTCCAGTTTTAAGCATTTGAAATATGTACTTTTATGTAGTTTTCTTCCAGTTTCTTTTGCTTTGAGTTCATTGAATTTCTAAGATATCTGTGTATTCTAGAAGTTTATAAAGTTTAAAGTTCTCATCAGATTTGGGAAACTTTGGGTCATTATTTCTTGCAATATATTTTCTGTCCATAGGCTCCCTTCTGAGACACCTATGACACACATATTAGTCTTCTTGAAGTTGTACCACAGTTTACTGATGTTCTGCTTATTCTTTGCCCATCTTCCACATTGAGCAGTTTCTGCTGCTGTGTGTCTTCAAGTTATTCAAGCTTTCTTTCTGCTGTATCAAATCTGTTGGCAAACCCATTTGGAAACCATTTTTCATCTTAGACATTTTCATCTCTAGAAATTCCACTTGTGTTTTTGAAAGCTTGCATGTCTTTCCTCAACATTTTCATGTTTTCACTTACCTTTTAGAGCAGGTGGAGTCTGTTTAAAATATTTGTTTTAATATTCTTGTCTGCTAATTCTCCTATCAGTATCATTTCTGAGTCTGTTTCTATTGACTACATTTCTTCTCATTTTGCATTGTATTTCCTGGTTTCTTTGCATGCCTTATAGATTTTTGTCACCTGTCTTGAAGTTCAATATGAGGTATTTTCAATCAATCTTAATTCTAAATCTGCATTCTTGTCTTCTAGAATTTTAGTTAATTTATAAAATTTTTTCTAAACAGTCAATGCAACTAGTTTTTCCAGTGGCATATTGATCATAATTACTTGGTAATTTATGTTTGCTGCTAAGTCACTTCAGTCGTGTCCAACTCTGTGCGACCCCATAGACGGCAGCCCACCAGGCTCCCCCGTCCCTGGGATTCTCCAGGCAAGAACACTGGAGCGAGTTGCCATTTCCTTCTCCAATGCATGAAAGGGAAAAGTGAAAGTGAAGTCACTCAGTCATGTTCGACTCTTCGCGACCCCACAGGCTCCAACCCCCCCAGGCTCCTCCGTCCATGCGATTTTCCAGGCAAAAGTGCTGGAGTGGGTGCCATTGCCTTCTCCAATTTATGTTTAGTTATTGTTTATTCTAAGAAACGGAAGGAGATCAGACCTGGGATTTCTCTGGAAAGAATGATGCTAAAGCTGAAACTCCAGTACTTTGGCCACCTCATGTGAAGAGTTGACTCATTGGAAAAGACTCTGATGCTGGGAGGAATTGGGGGCAGGAGGAGAAGGGGACAACAGAGGATGAGATGGCTGGATGGCATCACTGACTCGATGTATGTGAGTCTGAGTGAACTCTGGGAGTTGGTGATGGACAGGGAGGCCTGGCGTGCTGCTGATTCATGGGGTCGCAAAGAGTCAGACACGACTGAGCGACTGAACTGAACTGAACTGAAGAAACTACAAGAATGCATTTTGTTTTCTTGAAATTGTCAATAATACATAATCACTATTATATTATTATCATGCTCCCTTGAGTAAATCAAATTTTGAAAGTTGAAAGAGTGTTAGAACCAAATTAAATCTCATTTTTTTGGCAGGACAATTAAGTTATGGGAATTTAATATTAACATATGGACTTCAGCTTGGGAAATAAGAAAAAGGTTAATATGAAAAATTAATTCCAGTTCCAATTATGAATAACTTGGTGTTTAAATTAGTTTTTGTTTTTAAAGGTGGAATTCTTTACTCCTCATTTATAGGCTATCCACTCTGTTGCTTGGCATCATGAAGGAAAACAATTTATTTGCAGTCATTCAGATGGCACCTTGACTATATGGAATGTGAGATCCCCTGCGAAGCCTGTGCAGACCATAACTCCACATGGTAAGAACGGATCCCTTTTAAACACTACCTAAATTGTGATGGACAGAAAACTGTTTTTGAGTTTGCAGTTGGGTTTGTTTGTTTTTGATGACAAGGATGGGTTCTATTTTGAATTTAAAATTTTAGTTTAATTTGAAATTTCTATGTTTACACATAGAGAAATAATTTGTAGCAACTGGGTAAATGAAATCTCGAATAACTATTTGCAGTTGAGATTGCAAATTTGATCTT
Organism: Budorcas taxicolor; assembly: GCF_023091745.1. Classification (NCBI taxonomy): domain Eukaryota; kingdom Metazoa; phylum Chordata; class Mammalia; order Artiodactyla; family Bovidae; genus Budorcas; species Budorcas taxicolor. The sequence continues at coordinate 75,774,548 of NC_068918.1, forward strand.
TCAGAAAATGAAAGTTACAAAATATTCTGAGTAATTTTTCTCTAATAGTCCAGAAAGTTGATAATTTTGTGAGTGATGTAGGACTTATTTTGAACTTTTGTCATCTTAATGTTATCAACTGCAGGTTGCTAGTCTACATATAATATGTATTAAAACACTTGGCACCCTACAGAAGGTAATTTTATACGTTAAAAGAAACCCCTAAATGACCCCAAGTTTGATTCACTAGGAATACTCATAAGACTCAGCAAAAGGATACAAAGTGAAATCAGCAAAGGGAAAAGGCACAAGGGATGGAGTCTAGAGGAAGCCAGGCTCAAGCTTCCAGCAGCCTTCTTCCAGTGGAGCCACACAGGACATGCTTGTTTCCTCTTGCAAAGAGTTATTACCACATGTATGAAATGTCCTGTACTAGGACAGCTCACCTGAACCTGATGTCCAGGGTTCGTATTGATGTCAGTCTATACGCACTCTCTGCTTTAGTTAGCCGGAGAAGGCAATGGCACCCCACTCCGGTACTCTTGCCTGGAAAATCCCATGGACAGAGGAGCCTGGTAGACTGCAGTCCATGGGATCGTGAAGAGTCAGACACGACTGAGCGACTTCACTTTCACTTTTCACTTTCATGCATTGGAGAAGGAAATGGCAACCCACTCCAGTGTTCTTGCCTGGAGAATCCCAGGGATGGCAGAGCCTGGTGGGCTGCCATCTGTGGGGTCACACAGAGTCAGACACGACTGAAGCGACTTAGCAGCAGCAGCAGGAGCTTCAGTTAGCATGTATCAAAATTTCAGATGCTTAGAAGGAAAACAGAGATTGGTCGTAAACCATATTGTTTGTGCAAGTAGTACAGACATCGTGTGCCACCCTTTTCAGTCTGGGAGTGGTGGAAGCTGCCTTGAAAGTCAGGTTACCGGTTGTTAACCAAGAGAGCTAATCCTGCAAGCTGCCATTTCTAGGGATGATGATCTCAAGCTGATGTGTTAACGCTTAGTCTACAAGTAATGTATATAAAACCTCCTTGAAAGTTTTATTAGGGTGGCTTATCTGGTGGATCAGATGATAAAGAATCTGCCCTGCAATGTGGGAGACCCGTGTTTGATTGATCCCTGGGTCTGAAAGATCCCTTGGAGAAGGGAATGGATACTCCAGTATTCTTGCCTGGAGAATCCCATGGACTGAGAAGCCTGGCGGGATACAGTTCATGGGTTTGCAAAGAGTGGGATACAACTGAGTAACTAACAGTTTCACTTTTTATGAATAGATTATGAAGGACTTTGATTTCTGGATGAAGCCTGGAAATTTGCATTCCTTTACTAATCTGCATTCTCAACGATTCTACGCTAAGAAATTCTTAACCAGCAAATTTAGGGAAATGAAAGGAACTGTTGTTTGCATTAGTAGCATACGAAAAGAGTATTTTTATAGTTACTGTGTTTCATTGTTCACTTTAAAATATGACTGCCCATTTTCTTTAAAAATTGGTGCATTCTCAATTATTGCAATGTAAAAAATAAGCAGTCAAATTAAAAACTTATTTTGTCTGTCGTAGTACAAGTTTTTAGACTTGCTTGTTTCCTGGTAAAAATAACAATTCTTTTAGCCACATATTGTAATATATTTTACCACTGTTATTTGGTTGAGGTCAGAGACTTTTCTGGAAAGGCACTTACTTTAAATTTGCTACAGTTCTGTTTATGTGTGCCTCCAGAAGATAGCCCTTTTCATAATAGGTTCCAGTTTTCCCTAATATATTTTTGTTCTTCCTTCTCTTAATGCCTACGTCCCTAATCTTTGTGGTATTCCTGAGTATTTCATACATTTTAGAATCTCCTATCCCCACTGAAATCTAGGAATTCAGAAAACCAAAAAAGTTGAAGATTAGTTTAGAAACCTTTAATTTCAAATCCAGAAGTATAAATAATATTGAAGTTAGTAGAAATATGTATATTGGTTTTAAAGTTTTAAGTTTATCTAAATTTTCATCTTTTTTTGTAAGTATAGTTCAAAGAGGTTCTTTTAACCACTTGAGAGTAAGTTGTCAGCATATTGCTTAATCACCCCGAAATATTTCAGTATTAGTATCTTACAGAGACTTTCTCCCATATCACCAGGTTTTGCCTTTTGTTGAAAGGGTCTATATGCAGATTAGATTTAGTTACCATACTTCCTCAGTCTCTTTCAAACTAGAACTCTTCTTGAGCCTTTCCTTGACTTTCCTAACAGATAAATTTTGAATGTTGCAGGTCAGTTATTTTATAGAATGTGCTTCCATTTGGTTTTGTCTTGTGCATTTTCAGCAGGACCATCCCAAAAGGATTGCTGTGTTCTTTTAACAGCCTCGAGTGGAGCTTGTTTGATTTGTCATAGTGATGTCTCATACCCTGATTCCTTGATTAAGCTTCTGTCTACTAGGTCTCTCCAGTATAGCGTTATTTTTTCCTTTTGAAGTTAATAATTTTTTTTGATTTGTTATTGTAATCAATAAGTGTTTTGATTTGAAGGAAATAGTTGAGACTTTATAAACATACTGTTCCTCATCAAAATTTATACCCCCTGGTTTTAGCATCTGTTGATGTTTCTTTGAAGGATTACTTATTACTGTAATGGTTGCCAAATGGTGATTTTTCTATTTTAATCTTGATTCTCTTTTAATACTAAAAATGTAAATTCTTGAGAGCAGGCTTTTAGAAGTAGCATAATTATATTTCTGCAGAATTTGTAGTATCTTAGTAAAAAAGGCAACCATACACATATTGGTGGTATGTAGTTTTCAGTATACTAAATATCTACTTTGATGGATTAAAATAGGGATTTTTTAAAATTACTATCTGTGTTGTGGGCTCTCACTCTTCCTTTCCTACCAGAAGGAAGGAAGGATTTATGGTAAATCATGGGGTTTTTTCATATCTAAATCCATGTAATGTAATGATTAAGTATCCTATTCTTAAAAACATTCATAAGCATTACCTTGGTAATTGATTGGAACTGATTGTACTTTTACTCATTCAACAAATTGGTTCTACCATGAGATAAACACCATTCTATACCTTGGATCAAGTAAGCAAAATTTAAGTAAAAGTATTTGAAAATCATGACATGCTATATACATATGTGATTATAATAAATGTAAATTTGGATATCTTATTTACTTGGTAGGATAGCACAAAAGATACTTAGATAAATTTTCCCCAAAATATATTTTATAATACTAATAGGGGCTTCCCTGGTGGCTCAGAGGTTAAAGCGTCTGCCTGCAATGCGGGAGGCCTGAGTTCGATCCCTGGGTCGGGAAGATCCCCTGGAGAAGGAAATGGCAACCCACTCCAGTATTCTTGCCTAGAAAATCCCATGGACAGAGAATCCCATGGAGGAGCCTGGTGGGCTACAGTTCATGGGGTCACAAAGAGTTGGACACGACTGAGTGACTTGACTTAACTTAATGTTTCCTATGTTAATGAGTTATTTGGTGAAAAGGCATGTTATGATCAAAGGAGTTCTAGAAATGCTGAAATAAAGTTGAACATTTTCTTCACTGAAAGACGTCTTAGTTTTCAATGTACACTATGAATTTCTAAAGGGAAAATATGTATAAGCATACATACATATATACATTTGACTCTTGAAAAGAGCAGAAAGTTAGCGGCCCTCATTGCTGCATATTAGAAAATCTGCACGTAATATTAAATCAGCCCCCAGTATCTGTAGATACAAATCTGTGCATTCAACCAACCACAGACTGTGTAGTCATCTACAGTCTAGTATTTACTACTGAAAAAATTTTGCCCTAAATGAACCCACGCAGCTCAAACTCCTGTTGTTCAGGGGTTAACAGTATATTAATTATTTGGGCCAGTTTATATATTTTATGTGGCTTTTCCAAAATTTACTTGACTTTAGCATTTTTTATTCACAGAACATCTTACAGTACTCAAGTGTTCCTCAAAATAGCACTTTGAGAAATGATGGCCTGGTGCTTGAACTATAATTGAATTATAGGTTCAATATTCAGTTTACCCTCAAATGGAATCATTCATTGCCAAAGTTGTTAGATAGTAGATTCTTATTCTGAGAGTCGTGACAGTTATCTAGACAATGATGATAAAATGGCCAGTAAAGGAGAATAATTTGAATTCACTTAAGATAATTTTCTCATATAATATTGGATAATTTTATATGTATCAAGATGGTTGACAGTCATATTTTTTCAGAAATTTTCTATTTGGGTGTCTGAAATTAATCAAATGGTGATTTTTTGACTAAAATAAAAAATGATACTTCCCTTTAATCTAGTTTTAATGATTATCAGAGAACACTTTCCCAGTAATCAGACAATCTGGTATGTAATTCTAGCTTTGCTGTTTGTGAAATACTTTGTAGAATTAATTACTGTTTTCTTGGACTTAGTTTCATCATATGTAAAATGGAAGAATTGAATAGGTGATTTTTAAGGTAAAAGTTTTTTGATTATGTAGAAATTAATGAACCAGGATTAGAGAACTTTTATTAAGGGCTGCTAAAGGGAAAAATATATTCATACTTCACATAAATAAAAGTGAATTTATAATATTTTAAGGATGTGACATATTAAAAATTATATTAATCTACTTTTAAGATTTACTTGAAGCCTAAAACACTCAGTGAATCGTAAATCCATACTGCAATTCTTTAATGCATTAATAGTTCATTACAAAAGTTTTTTCCCTAGTTTTTCTATTTGAAAGAACTTACAGACTCCACAGAATATACTCAAATAAGGCTTTTGTTTAAAGGCAAAGGATACTAAGCAGCAAGAGAAAAAGAATGTGTGTAAGCATTCTAAGAGATACCCCGTATGAGTCTCCCACTCTGCACTTTTGCTCACAAGGACTGTGCTGAGTCACCAGCTCCAGTCCCCAAACTCCGGCTTCTGAGAAACTCTCAGAGTGATCCTTTAAATGAACAAGCCAGTATTGCCAGTTAGGCCAGTTGCCAGCCATCCAAAACTACTATACCAAGAGTCACCAAGGGGAGTTTGGGGAGTTTCGGATCTTGAAGAAACACATCATAAATCCCACTGCTCTTGGCCATGATCCAAAAACTAGATATCCCACTGGTCATCTGTCCAGCTATAAATCAGCTCTCTCCACACTCATCAAGGAAAGAACACCTTCCCCATTTCAGACTAATGTTATTAACAGTGTGATTCTCCGATTTAATCATCTTATTTTCTAGAGCATCATTGTTCAATAGAAATATGAGATCTGCATGTGTAATTTTAAATTTACTAGTAACCATATTAATAACAGTAAAAAACGTAAAATTAATTTTAGTAACAAATATTATTTACCCGAAATATGCAAAATACTACTACTTTAACATGTAATCAGCATACAGAATTGAAGTGTTTTGCATTCTTTCTCTGTACTCTTTGAAATCTAGTGTATATTACAGCACGTCTTAATGTGGAGTAGCTACATTTCAAGGGGTCAATAGCCATGTGTGAGTGGTGGCTGTCATACTATGCAGCCCACTCTTGAGTGAGCCCACAGCTGCTGTGTAGCAACAAATGTGTTCTACATTCTAAGTGGCATTCTACTTCCCTAATTAGAAACTAGGGAAGCACTTGTTTTTTGACAGCGATCCTCACTTATTTGTTAATACATCTCATTCATTCATTCATTTATTCTTTCAATAGACATTTATTGAGCACCTCCTCAGTACCAGAGATTAAATACTAGAAATATATTGCTCTTGGAAAACTCATAGTCCAGTGAGTGAAAATGATATATAAACTAAACACATATGATGAGTGCTGATAAAGGCCTGCATAGTATGATGTAGAAACAAAAGTGATGAGTATGTTTTAGGTGAAGGCTATAGGAAGATTTCACAAATTCAGGCTGGATGAACTTGGTCTTAAAGGATCAGTGGGGAGTTAAAGAACAGAACAAGGTTATTTTAGTCAGAAGGTACAAAGACATAATCAAAAGCAGGGTATTTTTGGAAAACCGCTAGTTTAATATGACCAGCATTTAAAATTCCTTTGAGCGAGTAGCCAGAAACTAATAACTGATACAGAGGCGAAAATATACATCATAGTATGCTAAAGAGTTTGGACTTCGTGAAGGGAGACCTAGGAAATGATTTCACAGTGAGAAACATAAAATTTACATTTGGAAATACATTTGGTAGTGCATCAGATGAGCCAGGAGTAGAAAAGAGAAGCCAATTAGGATGCTAATGTCAACAATAAATAAGAAGGACTTCAAATATGACTATAAATGGAAAAAAGTGGACATAAAGGAATAAAATTCTGGAGTTAGAATCAACAGGACTTTGATTGTGTCTGAGTAGTTTTGGGGATGTGAGAAATAGGGAAGACATAAGAGACATGAAGAAATCACATGTTACATGGAGGTTTGTATGATTTATTAAGCCAAGTTTTATATTTAACCAGATCTTTTCAGTGATTTATCAAAGTCGCTCACAGGTAGTTGAAAGAGTAAATACAAGTTTTTCTACTGAGGTGACTTAGCAGTTAAGAAGTCAGATGACAGTTAGTGGTGAAATCCAGTGATCCTCTAAATGTCCTTTAGTTACATGAGCTTTGTAAAATCTTAGCTAGTGCCTTATTACTTGATTTGACTTAGAAAATGGTTAGTCTAGGATTATCAGTTCAGTCGTTCAGTAGTGTCCGACTCTTTGCAGTCCCATGGACTGCAGCACACCAGGCTTCCCTGTCCCTCACCAGCTCCTGGAGCTTGCTCAAACTCATGTCCATCAATTGGGTGATGCTATCCAACCATCTCATCCTCTGTCCTCCCCTTCTCCTGCCTTCAATCTTTCCCAGCATCAGGATTGTAGATGAATAATCTAGGACGTGAGCAACAAACAGTGACATAATTTTAAAAATCTGAGTTAAAAAAAAGGATCAGAGTATGCAAATCAAAAGGACTCACTAATTTCCAAGCAAGATTAATGAAGAAAGATCACTATAAAAACAGCAGCATTTTTACTTTACAAAGATAATGAAACTACTGTTAACATCCATGCAGGGGGTGGACAGAAAGTATATAAAGAATTAAAAATCAGACTGGCTTTACATTTTATTGTAAGTATAAATATTGGACACAATAAAGCAGTAACAAAAGTCTATATTGAGCAAGACAAAAGTCAAGAATTTTGTACCTGGCTAGGTTTTATGCAAAATATATAAGCTGAAACTTAAGAAGGCTCACTAATTATTCCACCCAACGCCTGCCCTTTTTCAAGACTGTTCCAGCCACTGAAAGATTGGTGGTGAATATTAAAATAGATTAAATTGAGTGATACCTGAATAATTGTTTTGCTTCATAAAATAAAATGCATACAAAGTAATTTTTTAAAATAAATGTAAAAAATTTTACCTATAATCTCACATTATATCAATCTGCCACTCCTATTAGAACTTTGAGTGGTAGAGGAAGGCTGAAGGTCTGATGGTAGTCTTCTTCAGAACAGACTTTTAAATTCTTCACTGAAAGGTCATATATCTCTAAACAGATTGAAATAGAGGTTGAAATTCTTAGTTTGTTTCTTGTACAGCATGAGAGACTAGTTTTCAGATTTAAGACTCCTTTTTCCCACACCTTTTTTTATTTCCTCATTCTCTCTCCCACCTCAAAAATCCAGTCTCCTGCCCTGGCAGTCCTTTCCAGCCTCTTGATCTGATGTTCTCTGCTTAACTCTCTCACTAGTCACTTGTTGGTTCTAATAAATTAGGATGCAAGAGGCTCAGGGTTCCATTGCAATATTATTTTCTGCATAAAGAGGTGAAGAGATGTTTCTCTAGGATCTTAAGGCAGGAGTATATGCTCGAATACCAGTTGACCGGTGTGTATTTATGAAAATGTAATGTAATAAAGGTGAATTTCACATTAGTGGGGAAGGCTCTGGTGGTTCAGTGAGAATGCTGGCAGTTGTTTTTGTTGTTTAGTTGCTAAGTTGTGCCTGACTCTTCTGTAATCCCCATGGACTATAGCCCTCCAGGTTTCTCTGTCCATGCCATTTCTCAGGTAAGAATGCTGGAATGGGTTGGGATGCGTCCATCTTCCCGACCCAGGGATTGAACCCATATCTCCTGCATTGCAGATGGTTTCTTTACCACTGAGCCACCTGGGACACCAGTGCTGGCAGACGCATAACTGTATCACAGCTCATTACATTATACACTTTAAACACTTGGTCTTTATTGTCTGGCAATTATAGGTCAATAGAACTACACAAATAGTGCTGAAACTATTAGAGAAAAAAAACCTTACCTATACCAAAGTATACTTCAGAAAATTAATGTAATAAATGAAACTATAAAGCATTTACAAGAAAATGCTTCCCAAAGTTGTAATGATATTTGTGTGGGAAGAACTTCCTAACCATGAAACCACAGTAGTGACAAAAAAAAGACAGTTTTTTATACACATAAACATACATACATATGTCATTGTAGATAAACAGGATCATATAATACCAGCCTCTTCTCCATAAACCTTCCTCTACATCAGCAGCCCCTTCCCCTTTCCTGCCTCACCTGATAAGCTATGTCAAAAATCTTGCAGATGTTCTTCCAAAATACATGTATTTCTAAAATCATACATATTTATAGGCATATATAAGAGCATATGAGATTTTTTTGGTCATTGTTTTACATAAAAATAGAATTATATTATTCTTTCTTGCATCTTTTCTTAATCCTCTGTACTTGAGGAAAATCCCTGCTTTCATCTGGCATAGCTCTTAATTCCTTTATTTTAATGCTTGTGTATCAACCAGTTGTTTGTCTCACAATTCTTCATAATTTATTCAGCCATGCCTAACTGATGGATCACTACAAATTAGGCTGTAGTGATAAATTTGAAACTTTCAAATAAAGCTTCAAATTTGAAACTGTATTTTCAATTTCAGATCACTACAAATTATGCTGCCTTTACCTTTCTTGTACATATTCAGTAGGAATTGATCCTGTTATTCCTATGGAATAAATGCTTAAGAATAGAATTGCTGCTCCTGAAAATGGACTAGTTTTATATATTTCTATTTTTCATAAATGCTCTCAGCCTGCTTTTCAAAGAAACTGTACCGTTTGCATTTTTACCAGCCAGTTTATCTCCGTTCCATTGTTCTTGCCAGCAGTGGTACTATAGCTTATTTTACTTTCTGCAGTGGTAGTACAGTTCATTTTACTTTTCTTACTTTTTTTTTTTTTAACTTCAAATTTGCTCAGGGTCTCAGAGTTGGCCAGAGATGAATGACAGGGGCCTTTTCCTTTCCCAGGTCTTTCCTGGGCATGCATACTGCCTTAAGTACAGCCTGGAGTATGTCTAGTTCTTAAGGATTTTTTTTTTAATTCCTGCCTAGCCTCTTATTTGCCTCAACTAAAACCACAGCCTTAGGCAGGCACCATATTGCCAGCAGATTACTGTTATTTCTGTGATGCCTGGAGATAGGGCTTTTGGTCTCCCTGAGCGGATGTCTGTTGTGTCAAATGAAATTGCCACAACATCTTGGGATTAGAGTTTTTCAGGAAGCTGCAATTGGGGATAATATACTGATTGGGCTCTAGGGAAACTGGTTTTAATGGAACTGCAAATAAACTTCAGTCCTATCTCTTGGCTGATGCTATTGCCTTTTTAATAGCACCATGCCACAGAGCTAAGGAGCATAGGGGATGGAAATAGCCCTTCATCAAAACATCTTGGGCCTGCCCCCCACCCCAGGTCTTAACAAGGTTCGGTCATTTCCATTGAGTAGACTGTGTTGTGCTCATTTTGTGGCTTCAGTTAGTTGGCAGAGTTCTGAAGTGATTACCCTTAGTTATTTTGCTAGTATTTCAATTTTACTAAGTGAGTGAGTTCACAGAGGTCTCACTTGATCACTCCGGAAATCATCTCCTTTTTAGTTTCTTTAGCAGTTCATAAGCATTGAGTCCACCGTGTGAACTTTAAGGTCATTTTGTCAAAATTCAAGTAAAGCTGTTGGAATTCTTAATTCCATTAAATTTATAATGTAGTTTTGGAAGAGTGCCATTTTAGGATTTTAAGTTTTCTTAACTGGAAGCATGATTAGGACTGATAGACTCGATTATTTAAATGTACACTTCTGTGCAATTTTTTTGGAATTCACAAGTGACACTAGGAAAAGTAGTTGCAACATATGGGCACAGTGTTAATGAATTTTGAATGTTAAATTTATTTTTAAATATAAAGAAGATAACGTATAACCATGGGTAAAAGATATAAGCTATTTTTAAAGAGGAAATACAGATGACTAGAAAGCCAAAGAATTTTCACAGAGATTAAACAATACAATTAGCAAATCAGAAAAAAATAATAGCATTGTTCAGGAAAGGTGGGACAAAGTACTCACATACTTTCTTTACCCTTTCTGGAATACAGTTCTACCTAAATATCTTTTTTTCTCGGAATTAATCCTAAAGAAAAATCATTAATTTATTCACTTATTAAATTGTTATTGAGTGTCCACTCTATGCCAAACAGTGTCACCATGGATACATAAACAAAAAACACATACACACTTAAAAATCTTTACTTTCGTGGAGTTTACATTCTTGTTGGTGAGGCAAACAGCAAACAAAAGAAAATTAAAAATACGTTAGAATGAGCTACTTCCTGGGAGGAAAAAGCTGGGAAAGAGGATAAGAAAGTTTTGGGTTAGCAGTGTGTGTTTGGGACCTTCACTAATAACATAATGGTGACACTGATTAATCTCTAAGAAACAGGAATTTGTATGTCTTATTTTCTTTTAACTTTTTGTGAATTATTAATACAGTGAACATTTAAAACTTGATAATAGAAATCAACCTTTTTAAAAATAATCAAAATTCTTTAACAGTATGAGTTTGACACATTTTACAGAGATTGGTTTATTTTAGCAGTCTCTTGGACAATACAATGGATGGATTTTACTTTAAGAGAGTAAATATAATTGACTTTATTAGCAGAGGGATTAATTGTGCAGCCTGTCACTTTGGGTTAAAATATGATTTAGACCTATTTTCCTCAAATAAGCTATATTAAAACTTGAATTCATTTAGCAAATTGAAATCCTATTTTCCATATCTTTAAAACATTGCAAACACTGAATTTCTCTTACTAGAATTTTGTCACAAATATTGTTGACAAGTTATTCATTTTATTTACTTTTGAGCACTGGATTTCAAACACTAAATTGATCATTTAAAATATCTTGTTTTGTATTAAATACTTCTTTCAAAATCACTTTAAAATATTTCATGATGGATTTCATTATATTTCATTTTATAAACTGTCAATGTATAAGAATTTAGAGTAACTTAGAATTTTAGAATTTAATGCAGAAAACTGTATTTTAGGAAAACAGTTAAAGGATGGGAAGAAGCCAGAACCATGCAAACCTATCCTCAAGGTGGAATTCAAAACGACTAGATCTGGGTAAGATTTTATTTCATTGACAATATTCATTGTATACAATTACTGAAATAGCACTGAAGACTGTCATTACTTTTAAAAGCTTTTACAATGGTCCAGCGAGTTTTTAAATTTTATTCTTGCTTTATTTAACAAAATAACTAAAGTTGGCAATTTCAGGGTAAAATATTTCATGTATTCTCTGTCTTTAGTAGTTTTACAATATATCTTGGAAAGCTTGAATTACTTTTCTTGTCAAACTTCATATGTTCTGTTAGTCTTCAATAACCGTTTATCCACTAGGGAAAATTGTGGAATAAGCAATGAAGAAAAAAACTTAAAATTTAACCTGTTAATGCAATATGTGTTAATTATGAAAATTATATGTATTCTTCACAAATTAAATATTATTTTAAGAATATTTGGCAATTTCAGTAATAAGTACAGCTTAATATTAAAGGAAGAGTGTCAGTTGTATTTGAATAAATTGACACTGTGACTCAGGGATAAGATTTATATGGTTTTTACAGCTTACATATCTTACACATAGTTTTTTGTATATCTGTGTATGTGCATGCTCAGTCTGTCTGACTCTTTGTGACCCCATGGACTGTAGGCCCACAGACTCCTCTGTCCATGTAATCTTCCAGGATACTGGAGTGGGATACTGCCACTTTTACAGGATACTGCCAGGGAATCGTCCTCCTGGAGATCTTCCCAACTCAGGGATCAAACCTGCCAAATGTTATATTTTAAAATATAATAATGAAAACAAATAAACATTTCTTTGAAAATTCTAACCTCTAAAGGAGACTCTTTATGTTCAAGTTTTCTAGGAAAAGTGTATGGTTTTATTTACTAGAACTGTGTAAGAGAGTGAATTTAGGTAGTGTATATAGTGCAGTGGTTCTCAAACTGACCCCTGGAGCAACAGGGGGCTGCAGTCTTGGATGCTGAGTTGCTTCGGTCGTGTCTGACTCTGTGTGACCCCATAGATGGCAGCCTACCGTCCCTAAGATTCTCCAGGCTAGAACACTGGAGTGGGTTGCCATTGCCTTCTCCAGTCTTGGAGGAGAACTCATTAGAAATGTACATTATCACAATTTACCCCAGACCTCTGAAACACAAAGTCTGTGTTGTGTGGGTGGAGCTCCACAGTTAGTGTGGGTGGAGCCCCGCAGTTGGTGTGGGTGGAAACCGGCAGGTGGTGTGGGTGGAGCCCGGCAGGTGGTGTGGGTGGAGCCCCGCAGTGCTGTGGGTGGAGCCCAGCAGTTGGTTCTCACTAGACAGCAGGATGCACACTTAAGTTTAGAACCACTGGGACATTTTTTTCATATGCCAGTTTAGAACCACTGGTTATTATAACTGGCTTGCTTTTCTTTTTAATCTGTTCTTTTCTCAGTCTAATTCTAGTCAACCTTTTTTATCAAGAGTTCTGTTCAGTCACTCAGTCTTGTCCGACTCTTAGCAACCCCATGGACTGCAGCACGTGAGGCTTCCCTGTCCATCACCAACTCCCAGAGTTCACTCAAACTCATATTCATCTAGTCGTTGATGCCATCCAACCGTCTCATCCTCTGTCATCCCCTCTCCTCTCTCCTTCAATCTTTCCCAGCATCAAGGACTTTTCAAATGAGTCAGTTCTTCGCATCAGGTGGCCAAAGTATTGGAATTTCAGCTTCAACATTAGTCTTTCCAGTGAATATTCAGGACTGATCTCCTTTAGGATGGACTGGTTGTATCTCCTTGCAGTCCAAGGGACTCTCAAGCATCTTCTCCAACACCACAGTTCAAAAGCATCAATTCTTCAGTGCTCACCTTTCTTTATAGTCCAACTCTCACATCCATACATGACTACTGGAAAAACCATAGCTTTGACTAGATGGACCTTTGTCGACAAAATGTCTCTGCTTTTTAAAATGCTGTGTAGGTTGGTCATAGCTTTCCTTCCAAGGAGCAAGTGTCTTTTAATTTCATGGCTGCAGTCACCATCTGTGGTGATTTTGGAGCCCAAAAAAGTAAAGTCTCTCACTGTCTCCATTGTTTCCCCATCTATTTCCCATGAAGTGATCGAACTGGTTGCCATGATCTTAGTTTTCTGAAGACTGAGTTTTAAGCCAGCTTTTTCACTCTCCTCTTTCACTTTCGTCGAGAGTCTCTTTAGTTCTTCTTCGCTTTCTGCCTTAAGGGTGGTGTCATCTGCGTATCTGAGGTTATTGATATTTCTCCTGGCAATCTTGATTCCAGCTTGTGCTTTATCCATCCTGGCATTTCTCATGATGTACTCTGCATATAAGTTAAATAAGCAGGGTGAAAATATATAGCCTTGACGTGCTCCTTTCCCAATTTGAAACAAGTTTGTTCTTCCATGTCCAGTTCTAACTGTAGCTTCTTGACCTGCATACAGATTTCTAGGTCAGGTGGTCTGGTATTCCCATCTCCTGAAGAATGTTCCACAGTTTGTTGTAATCCACACAGTCAAAGGCTTTGGTGTAGTCAATAAAGCAGAAGTAGATGTTTTTCTGGAACAGTTGCTTTTTCGATGATCCAATGGATGTTGGCAATTTGATCTCTGGTTCCTCTGACTTTTCTAAATCCAGCTTGAACATCTGGAAGTTCATGGTTAATGTACTGTAGAGGCCTGGCCTAGAAAATTTTGAGCATTACTTTCCTAGTGTGTGAGATGAGTGCATTTGTGTCGTAGTTTGAGCATTCTTTGACATAGCCTTTCTTTGGGATTGAAATGAAAACTGACCTTTTCCAGTCCTGTGATCACTGCTGAGTTTTCCAAATTTACTGGCATATTGAGTGTGGCACTTTCACAGCATTATCTTTTAGAATTTGAAATAGCTCAGCTGGAGTTCCATCACCTCCACTAGCTTTGTTCATAGTGATGCTTCCTCAGGCCCACTTGACTTCACATTCCAGGATTCTAGGTGAGTGATCACGCCATTGTGGTTATCCCAGTCATGAAGATCTTTTTTGTATAGTTTGCCTATGTATTCTTGCCACCTCTTCTAAATGTCTTCTTCTTATGTTAGGTCCATACCATTTCTGTCCTTTATTGTGCCTATCTTTGCATGAAATGTTCCTTTGATATCTCTGCTTTTCTTGAAGAAATCTCTAGTCTTTCCCATTCAATTGTTTTCCTCTATTTCTTTGCATTTTCTCAGAGTAGGATGAAGAATCTTAAGATTGCTGTTATTTCTCCTTGATCCTCTTTAGCCTTCTTCTGGGACCCAGAACATGTATTGTGCTCAGACAAAAGGTTGAGTGACCTCCAAGAGGAATAGCATCTGTTTAATTAACTCTGACATCGCTCACTGTGTGACATTTGGCACTGAGTTCTTTGACTTCTTTGTGCTGGTTTCCTCATTTAGGACATAGATAATAGGTCAAAGGTTTGTTGTAATGAATTGAGTGAGATGATCATGTTTTCAAAACATTACACACAGTGCCTGGCACATCATAAATTTTCTATGAGGGGTTGCCCTTATTTTTATGGGAAACCTCCTACCACAGGTTGCCTTTTTTTTTGCTGTATTTGTCTTGTGGCAAAAGTATGTGAATAGATAACATGACAGCAAAAGAGGGTGGGGTGGGGGAACCAGGAAAAAACAAAAAACAAACCCTGTGCTTGTAATACAAAGTAAAATGAATTGTCTAAACATTTAAACTAACAGTGCTGCTTGTTCTCTGAATTGTCTAATCATATTAACAGCTGTGGTTTGGCAACAGAGGCAGACATCCTGGGAAGCTTTTTCTCTTTGTGTGTTCTACCTGTCTTCATGTTCATTCCTATATATCGGGAGTATTTGTAAGTTTTTGATTTCTTCAGGATGGCAGGGATAATTCTCCTTTCTTAGGATCAGAAACATAAAGCAGTCTGACTCTTTTATATGCATTCATGGTGGTGGTTTAGTTGCTAAGTCATGTCTAACTCTTTGCAACCCCATAGACTGTACCTCTTTAATCTCTTCTGTCCATGGGATTTCCCAGGAATGAATACTGGAGTGGTTGCCGTTTCCTTCTCTGGGGAATCTTCTCAACCCAAGGATCAAGCTCAGGTGTCATGCATTACAGGTGCCACCAGTATGCATTTGTAAGTGCTGTTAATACAAGATAAATCAATAGGGTAGCCATCTGGTAACAGTTCTCTCCAGCTTTCCAGTGTCTTTTTCCACCTGGGATAAAATTTTCAGTAAATTAAATGAGCTCTTTCCTTAACTCCATGACTTGTTTTCTTGTGATAGCTCCCCAGAATTCCAGTATGTACCCAACATTGAGAACTGCTGCACGGAGAGAAGGCTTACCTCATTTAAGCAAGCTGGGCAGCACTCAGCCTTTCCTGTTCCTGGCGAGTGTCTTGGGCAGGTGCCCACAGAATATGTTCTGTCAGTTTATGTTGGAAAATCACCAGATTTTGTTAGAAGGGCTGTCCTCCCCTGCTCAGGATCTACCACATCATCTTCTCTTTACCTGGAAATAATTTGAGGCTGAAAGATTCCCTCACATCCTCTGTAACTCCGCATAGATGTCACTGCTTTTCAGGCTGTCTTGGCCGTGCTGACTGGATCGTGTCTGCTAGTAATACTCTAAAATCATGCTGTATTTTTGTCATTAATAATGAACTTATTTACTTGATGCATGCCTTTCCCATTAAATATTCAGCTTGATGAAAACACGGGACATACCTGTCTCAATTTTAATTGTCCAGGCTCAGCACTATTGAATATAAGGAAGTAGACAGGTGTATAGAAAAGTGCAGCCATGAAGAATTAGCTGTTACCTATTAACGATAAGAGCTAGCTGTTACTTTTAAAGGTAAACTCTGACAGAAAAATGAGTGAAGATGTTGTATGCCTTTTATTTTCTAGTAAAGCGTATATTACTCCAGGAGAGACAAGATTTTTCCCTTACATAGAGAACAGTGACAATTTAATTAACATAACATTTTAATAGCACTTTTATTAAAGACATGCAGCTGTTCTTGACAGGGCTTCCCTGATGGTGGTAAAGCATCTGCCCACAATGCAGGAGACCTGGGTTCGATTCCTGGGTCAGGAAAGTCCCCTCGAGAAGGAAATGGCAATCCACTCCAGCACTCTTGCCTGGAAAATCCCATGGACGGAGGAGCCTCATAGGCTACAGTCCATGGGGTCACAAAGAGTCGGACACGACTGAGCGACTTCACTTCACTTCACTTTATTAAAGACATGCAGCTGTTCTTTACATGTGCTTGCTTAGTTGCTCAGTTGTGTCCAACTCTTTGTGACCCTGTGGACTGTAGCTTTCCAGGCTCCTCTGTCCATGGGAATTCTCCAGCAGGAATACTGGAGTGGGTTGCCATGCCCACCTCCAAGGGACCTTCCCAACCTAGGGATCGAACCTAGGTCTTCCACATTGAGGTGGATTCTTTACTGTGAACCACTGCCCTTGACCAGTTCTTAATAAAATTTCAGAAATTAAATGGTAAGTCAATTCTGTTGAAGTTATTTCTTTGAAAATCTAATGTGACTCAGGTGTGAAGTCATGCACCCAGTGGTGCTTGACCAGTGAGTGTGAGTGAGCGAGCTCTTGAGCCAGACCTCCTGGGTCTGAATCTGGCCTCGGCTCCCCACTAGTGTGCAGTCATCAGCTAGGTTTCCTGTGCTTGTTCTTTCTCTGTAAGATGGGAATAATGGTAGTATGTATGTCAGAATTGTGAAGATTAGAGACTTCCCTGGCAGCAGAGTGGTTACTACTTGCCTGCCAAAGCAAGGCATGTGGATTCAACCCCTGGTCAAGGAGCTGACATCCTGCATGCATTGTGGCCAAAAAAGCAAAACATAAAACAGAAGCAGTATTGTGACAAATCAATAAATAGTTTTAAAATAATTAAAATAAATTTTTAAAAAATTTATGAAGACTCAACAATATATATAAAGCACCATTCATAGTACCACCAGGTTGCGGGGAAGCCTCTCTTGTTAGGGAACCTAAAAGTGAATATTACCACAGTCAAATATGGCAGTTACATTTGGAAAAGCACATCTAAGAAATTCATTGAATCCCTTTTGTCATAACACATGCTATGACCAGCTTTTTGTGTACAGGGCCAGAGAGTAAATACTTTAGGCTTTACAAATTGTTTGCGTCTCTTGCAGTTATTCAGCTCTGCCACCATAGTCCCAAAGAAGCTCTGAACACTCATAAATGAATGAATGAAGAAGTGTTACAGTAAAACTTCACAGACTTGAAAATTTGAATTTTCATAAAATAATGTTCACAAAATTAAAATTTTTCACATAGTTTTCAAAAAATATCATTATTACTTTGTGTGATTTTTTTTCAACTTTTGAAAAACATAAAAACCATTCCTAGTTTGCAGGCCATATAAAAACAGGCAGTGGGTCATGGTTTGATGACCCTTGATAAGCACACATACACACACATGATATATTTGTTAACCTTTAAGGAAAAGTTGGGATTTTGTGTTTGATTATTCCCTTACTCTATTCCTCACTCCCATTCCTGGTTCCAGAATGTGTTTTGTAGATACGGTGATTTAATTTACTGAGTGTGCTAAAACCTATAGGTCAATTACCTGTATAATATAAAAGACCAGATTATAATAAAAATTCAAGATACGCTGGTGATATTCTGGTTCTAAAATTATCTAAAGATCCTTTTTGGTAACTCCCACAAACTTGATACCACTGAGTCCCACTACTAACAAGGCTGTCCTTCTAATGAGAGAATCCTAACTTTGAGAAGTCCCAAAACAAACTCCTTGTACATGACATAATTTCCCCAGAACATGGGCTCACTTTTTATGATTTTTAATCCTTCCAAACTTTTTTTTCTGCTGGAAATTCATTTTATTATTAGTAAGTCACATGATACAAAAGGATAAGGATATTCAAGTGGAACTTAGGAAAAGGGCAGGCAGAAAAAGTGGAGGCATAGAAAACTGGAAAAAGAGGGTACAGAATCAAAACAAGCAATTTGTGCACACACATGCATACACCCCCCACACCCCTCAAGCCCTCAGCCCATCAGATAAGAAGTCACCTAGCATTAAAACAGTGCGTGGAACCAGATAACCCAAGGTCTGGGAGCCAGTGAGGACTCTAGGAGAGATTAGGTTGTTCTTAAATAACTACATCTATTAACACTCATACGGGGCTATGTATGTGCTGCCCAACACTGTTCTAAGTGCATTACACATATGTATTTAATCTCTGCAACTACCCTGTGAGGTAGGTATTATCTTACAGTTGATGAAACTAGAGCAGAGAGGTTGAGTAACTCGCTCAAAATTATAGCTGAAAAAACCCAGAATTAAGTCAGTACTCTTAACCATACTCGACTGCTGCCTACTCTGTTTGCATTAATGGCCAACCCCGACAATCATGCTTTACAGATAGATTGAACATTGAGAACAATGTTTTGGGATCCAGGTTTGGTAATAGTCTTTTAGTTTAGTACAGTCGCTCAGTTGTGTCTGACTCTTTGTGACCCCAGGAACTGCATCAGGCCAACACCACAGTTCAAAAGCATCAATTCCTCGGGCTCAGCTGTCTTTATAGTCCAACTCTCAATCCATACATGACTACTGGAAAAACCATAGCCTTAACTAGACGGACCTTTGTTGACAAAGTAATGTCTCTGCTTTTTAATATGCTGTGTAGGTTGGTCATAACTTTCCTTCCAAGGAGTAAGCGTCTTTTAATTTCATGGCTGCAATCACCATCTGCAGTGATTATGGAGCCCCAAAAAATAAAGTCAGCCACTGTTTCCAATGATTCCCCATCTATTTACCATGAAGTGATGGGACCAGATGCCATGATCTTCGTTTTCTGAATGTTGAGCTTTAAGCCAACTTTTTTACTCTCCTCTTTCACTTTCATCAAGAGGCTCTTTAGTGCTTCTTCACTTTCTGCCATAAGAATGGTGTCATCTGCACGTCTGAGGTTATTGATATTTCTCCCGGCAATCTTGAGTCCAGCTTGTGCTTCTTCCAGCCCAGCGTTTCTCATAATGTGTCTGCACATAAGTTAAATAAGCAGGGTGACAATATACAGCCTTGACGTACTCCTTTGGAACCAGTCTGAGTTCCATGTCCAGTTCTAACTGTTGCTTCCTGACCTGCATACAGATTTCTCAAGAGGCAGGTCAGGTGACCTGGTATGTGCATCTCTTTCAGAATTTTCCACAGTTTATTGTGATCCACACAGACAAAGGCTTTGGCATAGTCAATAAAGATGTTTTTCTGGAACTCTCTTGCTTTTTCCATGATCCAGCGGATGTTGGCAATTTGATCTCTGGTTCCTCTGCCTTTTCTAAAACCAGGTTGAACATCAGGAAGTTCACAGTTCATGTATTGCTGAAGTCTGGCTTGGAGAATTTTGATCATTACTTTACTAGCATGTGAGATGAGTGCAATTGTGCGGTAGTTTGAGCATTCTTTGGCATTGCCTTTCTTTGGGATTACAATGAAAACTGACCTTTTCCAGTCCTGTGGCCCCTGCTGAGTTTTCCAAATTTGCTGACATATTGAGTGCAACACTTTCACAGCATCGTCTTTCAGGATTTGAAGTAGCTCAACTGGAATTCCATCACTTCCACTAACTGTTCATAGTGATGCTTCCTAAGGTCCACTTGACTTCACATTCCAGGATGCCTGGCTCTAGCTGAGTAATCACACCATCATGATTATCTGGATCGTGAAGGTCTCTTTTGTACAGTTCTTCTGTGTTATCTTCCCTGGTGGCTCAGAAGCGTCTGCCTGCAATGTGGGAGATGTGGGTTCGATCCCTGCATCAGGGAGATTCCCTGGAGAAGGAAATGGGAACCCACTGCACTATTCTTGCCTGGAAAATCCCATGGATGGAGGAGCCTGGTGGGCTACAGTCCATGTGGTCACAAAGAATCGGACTCTACTGAGCGACTTCACTTTCACTTTCTGTGTATTCTTGCCACCTCCTCTTAATATCTTCTGCTTCTGTTAGGTCCCTACCATTTCCGTCCTTTATTTAGCCCATCTTTGCATGAAGTGTTCCCTTGGCATCTCTAATTTTCTTGAGATCTCTAGTCTTCCCCATTCTGTTGTTTTCCTCTATTTCTTTGCATTGATCACTGATAAAGGCTTTCTTCTCTCTCCTTGCTATTTTTTGGAACTCTGCGTTCGAATGGGTATATCTTTCCTTTTCTTCTTTGCTTTTCGCTTCCCTTCTTTTCACAGCTGTTTGTAAGGCCTCCTCAGACAGCCATTTTGCTTTTTTGCATTTCTTTTCCATGGGGATGGTCTTGATTCGTGTTTCCTATACAGTGTCACTAACCTCCATCCATAGTTCATCAGGCATTCTGTCTATCAGATCTAGTTCCTTAAATCTATTTCTCACTTCTACTGTATAGTCACAAGGGATTTGATTTAGGTCATACCTGAATGGTCTAGTGGTTTCCTCCACTTTCTTCAATTTCAGTCTGACTTTGGCAACAAGGAGTTCATGATCTGAGCCACAGTCAGCTCCCGGTCTATTTTTTGCTAACTGTATAGAGCTTCTCCATCTTTGGCTGCAAAGGATATAATCAGTCTGATTTTGGCATCATCCATCTGGTGGTGTCCATGTGTAGAGTCTTCTCTTGTGTTGTTGGAAGAGGGTGTTTACTATGACCAGTGCCTTCTCTTGGCAGAACTCTATTAGCGTTTGCCTGGCTTCATTCTGTACTCCAAGGCCAAATTTGCCTGTTACTCCAGGTGTTTCTTGACTTCCTACTTTTGCGTTCCAGTCCCCTTTAATGAAAAGGACATCTTTTTTGGGTGTTAGTTCTAAAAGATCTTGTAGGTCTTTGTAAAACTGTTCAACTTCAGCTTCTTCAGCATTACTGCTCAGGGCATAGACGTTGATTACCATAATATTGAATGGTTTGCCTTGGAAATGAACAGAGATCATTCTGTCATTTTTGAGATTGCATCCACGTACTGCATTTTGGACTCTTGTTGACTATGATGGCTACTCCATTTCTTCTAAGGGATTCCTGCCCGCAGTAATAGATATAATGGTCATCTGAGTTAAATTCACCCATTCCAGTCCATTTGAGGTCGCTGAACCCTAGAATGTCAATGTTCACTCTTGCCATCTCCTGTTTGACCACTTCCAATTTGCCTTGATTCATGGACCTAGCATTCCAGGTTCCTATGCAATATTGCTCTTTACAGCATCAAACCTTGCTCCTATCACCAGTCCCATCCACAACTGGGTGTTGTTTTTGCTTTGGCTCCATCCCTTCATTCTTTCTGGAGTTATTTCTCCACTGATCTCCAGTAGCATATTGTGCACCTACCGACCTGGGGCATTCATCTTTCAGTGTCCTGTCTTTTTGCCTTTTCATCCTGTTCAATAGTCTTTACATTTTTTTTTTAATATTTACATCAATGAATGCATCATCTTAGTTACTCATTCGTAGAGCCCCTGCTTTTCTCTGAACTCTTGCCACCCAAGCACTATTCAGCAGATGTTCCCTATTCATTCTCTCTCCTCCGCTTCAGTTCTTGCTAAGCCATAGCAACGAGAAGAGAAACTCATTTGAATAGCACACCCTCATTCCAAATCAAAAGGAGTTTCCTTTTGTCTTGTTCAGTCGCTCAGTTGTGTCCATCTCTTTGCGACCCCATGGACCATGGACTGCAGCATACCATTCTTCCCTGTCCTTCACCATCTCCTGGAGCTTGCTCAAACTCATGTCGATTGAGTCAGTGATACCATCCAACCATGTCGTTCTCTGTCATCCCCTTTTCCTCCTGCCTTCAGGCTTTCCCTGCATCACAGTATTTTCTAATGAGTCGGCTCTTCACATCAGGTGACCAAAGTATTAGAGCTTCAGCTTCAACATCAGTTCTTCTAATGAATATTCAGAACTGATTTCCTTTAGGATTGACTGGTTGGATCTCCTTGCAGTCCAAGGGGTGCTTAAGAGTCTTCTCCAACACACAGTTCAAAAGCACCAATTCTTCGGTACTCAGACTTCCTTATGGTCCAGCTCTCATATCCGTACATTACTGCTGGAAAAACCATAGCTTTGACTAGGTGGACCTTTGTTGGCAAAGTAATGTGTCTGCTTTTTAATATGCTATCTAAGTTTGTCATAGCTTTTCATCCCAGGAGCCAGTGTCTTTTAATTTCATGGCTGCAGTCACCATCTGCAGTGATTTTGGAGCCCAAGAAAATAGTCTGTCACTGTTTCCCCATCTATTTCCCATGAAGTGATGAGACCAGATGCCATGATCTTCATTTTTTGAATGTTGAGTTTCAAGCCAGCTTTTTCAGTCTCCTCTTTAACCTTCATCAAGAGGCCCTTTAGTTCCTCTTCACTTTCTGCTCTCAAGGTAGTATCATCTGTGTATATGACATTATTGATATTTCTCCTGGCAGTCTTGATTCCAGTGTGTGCTTCATCCAGCCTGGCATTTCTCATCATGTACTCTGCATATAAGTTAAATAAGCAAGATTACAATATACACCCTTGATGTACTCCTTTCCCAGTTTGGAACCAGTTCATTGTTCCATGTCCGTTTCTAACTGTTTCTTCTTCACCTGCATCAGGTTTCACAGGAAGCAGGTAAGGTTGTCTGGTATTCCCATCTCTTTCAGAATTTTCCACAGTTTGTTTTGATCTACACAGTCAAAGGCTTTAGTGAAGTCAGTGAAGCAGAAGTCCTAACAATTCTTATATACTTACTTGAGATAAAAATAGCATCTTAGATCTTACTGTTCTCAATACCCTTACTTAGATGGCTTGGCTTTAAAGCACCAAGAAGAAACGAATTAGTAGATACAGTGAACATTTGTTACTTACTTACTATGTGTCAGATATTCTCCTGTGCAATTTGAATGTATTATCTTTAATAATTCTCCTAGCAGCACTATGACTGGGGTACTTTTATTGTCTGCATTTAGGATTATAGATAATGAGCCATGGAAAGCTTAACTAGCTTGACCCATGAAGTAATAGAGCCAATTTTGAGCCCCGGTTGACCCCAGAGCTAGAGCTCTTAATCAGTTTACTGGACATGCTCACAGATAGCCTGGGTTAGGATTGGACTCTACTAATCACTCATAAGTCACTCAGTTCACCAAGAACTGCATTCTTTTTTATATTTGCTAGTTTATCAGATTGTCTTTTTAAATTTAGTGTTAAATCATACTTGGTACACATAATCACACTAATGTGAGCTGAGGAATCTGTCTGTGCCTCTTAGCCTAGATAACTTAATGCAGGTAACCCTAGCTACTCATGACCAGAGAGCTTTTTAGGTTGCTTCCAGGCTGCAGACTTAATTCTAACCTGATGATGCATGTTTTTTATAGTATCCATGCATGATCATAGCACTTGGTCATATACCCATACTGTGGAAAATTCCCCAAGCAGATTTATATTTAATTGTACCTAATGGGAAAAGACCTTTCTGAATCCACGGACTCTTAAAATTTCAAGTGTCTCATCAGATAACCTTCCCTATATACTTGTTATTTTTACAAGTAAAGTTTCAATCAAGTCAGCAAGTTTTAATCTCAGATTGGCTGATTTTCATCTTATCACTGTCTTCAGAGACATTCTTATGACCCACTGCAGATTTATCTATATTATTTTCATTCTCTCAAAAGTAAAACATTCTTTCCCAGTCTTACTCTTTAAACCTCATACCTAACTAGTATAAGTTATTATTCACTTACTTGATTATAAGATAACTTTTGACTTGCAGTGCCTTAACATTATTGTATAATCCCCTGTAGCTAGAACACTGAGACTACTGGATTGATAGCTGTTTCCTCTGACATCAGAACACTTCATTTAGTAGTTATATAAGTATATGCTCAAGATTGGGGTTTGTCCATGGCATCTATCAATTTAAAGTAGTAAGATTTTTCTATTTTTAAGCATCTTTATTAATATTTAATTTATTACAGCTAAATTAAAACTTATATCCATATTTAATTAAGTCTCCTGATATCCAAATCCATTTTTCTATCATTAGCAAATTTTACTTGTTAACTTTTTTGGAAAGTAGATGTGTTATCAAGCCTTCAAAGTATATTTAAACCAGTGGCAGTTGCTAAAATGGAGGTGATGTTGCTTCAGTATGAAACAGAGTAACATATGCAGGATGCTTCCCTGACAGCTCAGAACCCTGTAGCACCAACGCTCCCAGCACTGGTGTTTTACCTTGAAAGATGCTAAAATAAAATAGGAATGAAGACTAGCAGACTCCAAACAGGAAGAATGGAAATATAAGGTAATCATAATCTTGAACTGTTTCTAGGAAAGAGTAAGCAAGCATTATTTACTTCTGTAGAAAGATAACAGAAGAAAAGTTAGGAGATATATACTGTAGGAAAGATTAACTTGTAAAAAGGTGCTTGAATAGTACATTTCAAAGATGAACCAGAATGTAGGGATGTTAAAAGAAAGAAAAAGAAATGAATGGATTCATAATGGAAAACCCTCATGTAGAACATGTATTCAGTGAATTCACCAGTAGATATAAGTAGCAATTATGTGTCATCAAGAAGAGTAAGGTACAGATTCTTTTTTTTTTTTTTTTTTTGAGAGTAGAAAGCAGTATTTATTTATTTTGGCCATAATGCATAACATGTGGGATGTTAGTTCCCCAACCAGTGATCAAACCCTTGCTGCCTGCGTCAGAAGCGAGGCGTCTTAACCGCTGGTCCACCATGGAAGTCCCAAGATGCAGATTTTTATTTTCACTTTAAATTAGAGAAGACCTCCATATGACTAATGACAGAAAAATAAGAGCCTTTGGAATAGGAGACACTGAAAATGAAACATGTTTAGAAGAAAGTTTTAGAGTGGATTTCTAATAATGATTCCAAAGTACAGATGGAGAAGATAACCTTTCTTAAATTTTGAAAGCATTTTTATATGATCAGGTGATCTATTCTTTTAGAAAATTTTTTGGTGTCGGACGTGACTTAGCAACTAAACAGTGAACAAAACCAAAAATGTTAGAATTATATATATTTTAGATCCTGAAATGTAACACTGAAGTAGGTGAAGTAGATGATAACAATAAACAGTGTGGCAGAGGGGAGTGCACAAGTTGAAGAATGGAACAAAACTAGGGAAATTAAAGGATGGAAAAGCATTCTTAGTCCCTGCTACAGTGACTTCCACACATAAAGCACTCAGTAAAATGATAGTTGAATGAATAAAACATAATAATATCATGACTTAATTTGCTTTTTCTTGAGTGATCTAGAAAGCAGAAAAATTTTCTGCATAAGCTACATTTTAGCAGGACCTTAATACAAAGTATAATAACAGATATGAACATGACATTAAAAATTGGCAAGCTCTTCAGATATTTCACAGGAAAAATGCACTTTTAAAAAGTTTAATTAGTCACGAAAACTTAACTTCATTTTAACCACTGTTATTATCTTATTCTCTGAAATGTTTTTGAAAGTATCTAGATTTTTTTTTTAATTTGTGACATTAAATAAAATCCTAACAAGAGAAACATAGGACCTGTAATTCCACTATTCTAAAACAATTTTTTTTCATGGGTTCATTTTCCCTAAGTCTTTTTTCAAATGCATATCCATTTTCACTTTACTTTATTCTTTGAGGATATTCAGTTTGGTAATTTTTGTCCTCTTACTCTATCTAAAGTATCCTAGTTTTATCAGTGTTTAAAATTAAGTTTCAAAGGCTGTATAGTTTACTCAGACATGCCTCCCTTTTTTCAAACATTTAGTTTTTCACATTATAGATAATCAAATTTTAATATTACTAATATAGTAGTGAACATATTCTCTCATGATTCTATAGAGAATTCAACAGAAGATTTTTGCTATTATACTGTTTCTTTACAGTAAATTTCCAGTGATAAAATTTTGAAGATAAAATATTTTTAGGAACCTTAACAAATAGACAAATTTCTTTTTGAAATTATACTTTAAAGAAGTATAAAATATAATAATTTCATAGTCTTATCAATGCAGTATGACTTTGTTTTTTAATTTACTACCTTAAAATCAGCATTTATGCTTTAGAATTATCCTTAATTCTCTAACCATAATGTGAACTCCTAAATGAATGCTGTTAATGGAAAGGCAGCGTGCTGCCATAATTGGGGGTTGAAGTTACATTTATTTCTATCTGCAGGCAAAGCAGCGATGATTCATAGAAACTTTCCACTTTAATTTTTTGTAAGCATTTGTCCAGCTAAGCTTTTATGTTTTGACAGGGACCAGAAATTATTCATAAACTTGTCTGTAGTGTTGTATATGTATTATTTATTAAAATACAAATTTTATTTCAAACCTAGTCATTTTCAAAATTGTTGCTTATTTGTTATGGCTATTAAGACATTCCCTTGTTATACTGCCTCTAGTTGATTTTTTCTACTTTTGCCTACTACTGAAGTTCATTCTGAGCTTTCCTACAGTTTCCTTTAGAGCCATGCTTACTTTTCATGTAAGTTGGTTCTCTGTGGGTAGTTGCTCAGTCATGTCCAACTCTTTCCAATCCCATGGGCTGTAGCCTGCCAGGCTCCTCTGTCCATGGGGATTCTCCAGACAAGAATTTTGGAGTGAGTTGCCATTTCCTTCTTTAGGAGATCTTCCCAACCCAAGGATCGAACCCAGATCTCCCACCTTGCAGATGGATTCTTTACCTTCTGAGCCACCAGGGAAGCCAAAAAAAAAAAAAAAAATTGGTTCTCTAGTGCATTCTTAAAGCCTTATGTATTATTCAAGCTAATCTAAGAGTATATTTCCCATCTTTATTCATCATCCTAATCTACAATTTTTCCTATCCCTAAGATGACTTCACTGTGATCTGTATATACACTCAATGTCTTAGTGATAGTTCACTGGTTGTTGTTTCTGTTCAGTTGCTAAGTCGTGTCCAACTCTTTGTGACTCCATGGCCTGCAGCAGCATGCCAAGCTTCCCCATCCTTCACTATCTCCCTGAGTTGGCTCAGATTCATGTCCATTGAGTCAGTAATGCTATCTAACCATCTCATCCTTTGTTGTCCTCTTTTCCTTTTGCCTTCAATCTTTCCCAGCATGAGGGTCTTTTCAAATGAGTTGACACAATGCATCAGGTGGCCAAAATATTGGAGTTTCAGCTTTAATGTCAGTCCTTCCAATGAATATTCAGGACTGATTTCCTTTAGGATGGACTGGTTTGATCTCCTTGCAGTCTAAGGGACTCTCAAGTCTTCTCTAGCACCACAATTCAGAAGCATCAATTATTCAACACTCAGCTTTCTTCATGGCCAACTCTCACATCCATACATGACTACTGGACCTTTGACTATACAGACCTGTGTCAGCAAAGTCATGTCTCTGCTTTCTAATACTCTGTCTAGGTTTGTCATAGCTTTTCTTCCAAGGAGCAAGTGTCTTTTAATTTCATGACTGCAGTCACCTTCCACAGTGATTTTGGAGCCCACTACTTGGATGTTTATAATATATATTGATACTAGCTTACATAATTTAGGTTATATTTTCCTAGATGACAACAATAAAATCCATGTAAGACTGTTTGCAGTAAATGACTTTTAAATGTTGTTTTATAAATAAGCTTTGAAATTATACTTGTGACACTGTGAACCACATATACAATTCATTTCATCTTAATTTAATTCCATATGGCAAAGACTACATTAAAACGTTTAGATTTCTTTTGGGGGAAAAAAGAAAGTCTAATTGTTACATAGTCAAATTTTTCTATGTATATTGATACAAGAAAAAACCAGAGTATTACACTGATATGTATTACTGTTATGTCCTTATAAATCTTATGTATCCTAACGAATCTGTATGTAAAAACTGTAAAATCCACAGCATAAGTTTTGTAGAATTTGTATAGTTAGGATAGGTCTACTAAACTCTATCTTTATCTCACTGATTTAACATATGGTGCTTACTGTTTTGCTTTCTATTTAACTTCACACTACAACTGATGCTCTGTCCTAAAAGGCACAGGTGGAGAAAAGTTATGTTGCCATTGCAATATCATTATCAATCTTTATGGGCTACTACAGAATTATTGTAATTCTTCTGAAGTTTTTATGGTTCATGAAATTTTCAGTTCATAGTAGCACTTAAGGAAGTTTTTGCCTCCAATGTAGGAATGGTGTTCTGAGATCCTATTTCCCTTTCATAATTAAGCAAGGAATTTAGAATTCATGGATTTTTCTGCCTTTATCTTTAAATTTGTGATTTGTGGGCAGTTATTTAAATGAAAGTTTCAGATATTAGAGGACCAATGCTAAATAACTCTTAAAAATTCTTAAATGATTAAGGAAGACTTTAAAATTTGACTAGTATAAAGAGAAGTCATTTTCCTTCGTTGCATAGATCCCCTGGAGGAGGGCATGGCAAACCATACCAGTAGTCTTGCCAGGAAAATCCCCATGGACAGAGGGGCCTGGCATTCTACAGTCTGTGGGGTCACAGAGAGTCTGACATGACTGAGTGACTAAGCACAGAAGTCATAGGACTTTGATAAATATCACTATACTAATGGTCAAAAGAAGATAATTTAGAGAAGATGCCACTTTCATTTCTTTGTATTGTACTAATAGAATCCGCTAATAAACCCAAGCCCACTACTAATACCTCTTTAATTATAATACCATTTATATAATTATATAATCTCTTAGTAATTATAATAACCCATTAACTGTTACTACCTTTATTAAAATGAAAACCTGTCATTGCTTATTTTCTTTTGTGTGGGCTTAATTTTTAGATGTATACTTACTATCCCCAAGCTAATCTCAGGATCCTTTACACTTTTAATTATGAAGAACCGAAAAGAACTTTTATTTTTGTGGGTTTTTATCTTTTGATATTTACCATATCAGAAATAAAGTTTAGAATTTTAAAAATATGTATTAATATATTTTAAAATAACTTTGACATTCTAAAAAAATTAGGGGAATTGTTTTATTTTGGACATCTTTAACGTGTAAAATAATAAACTACAGCTCTTATACTATTCCTTGGGAGGAAAGCTATAACAAACCTAGACAGCAGTTTAAAAAGAAGAGATATCACTTTGCCGACAAAGGTTCTTATAGTCAAAGCTGTGGTTTTTTCAGTAGTCATGTACGGATGTGAGAGTTGGACCATAGAGGCTGAGCACTGAAGAATTGATGCTTTTGAACTGTGATGTTGGAGAAGACTCTTGAGAGTCCCTGGGACAGCAACGAAATCAAGCCAGTCAATCCTAAAGGAAATCAACCCTGAGTATTCATTGGAAGGACTGATGCTAAAGCTGAAGCTCTAATACATTGGCCATCTGATGCGAAGAGTCAGCTCATTGGAAAATACCCTGATGCTGGGAAAGATTGAAGGCAGGAGAAGGGGGAGACAGAGGATGAGATGGTTGGATGGCGTCACCGACTCAATGGACGTGAGTTTGAGGAAATTCCAGGAGATGGTGAAGAACAAGGAAGACTGGAGTGTTGCAGTCCATGGCATCTCAAAGAGTCTGACACGACTTAGCAACTGAACGACAACAACTTACATACTACCACTCAGATACTACTCAGATCTGCTCCCATTTTCTCAGCACAGTGTTGGACATTTCTTGCCATGGTACTAATAGAACTCCTTTTAATAAACTAAAGCCCTAGGGTCAGGATGCAAAATTTAAAAGTAGTTATTTTACTGCTTCATCAAGGACACTTTAAAGTGAGGGGGGAAAACGTCCTCCTTGACTTGTGGCAGTAAAGACTATAACTAGTAGAGTTTGGTGCCGCTGTTTTAATTCATGCTGATTCAGTTCAGTCTGAGGTACACGAGTTTTATCCAATTACTGTTACTTTTTTGCTGTCAGTACAAATATCAACATAGTAAAAAAGGCAAGTGATGTCTTAATATCACAATGAAAATAGTTTTACCCATAGTGATTTTTTGGAAAGAGTCTTGGGAACCCCTAGCAGTCACAGACCATAGTAAGAATCACTGTTGCATGTCACATAGGCATTTAGAGGACTTATCCAAAAGGAAATATTTTGAGATTCCATATTTTTATTACCTTAAAGGATGTGTATTAAATCCAATTATTCTTAACAACTTAACATAACAAAAATTATAATAAAATATTTGACACAAAATTAAAATCTTGTATTTTATGCAAATACTGTAGTATAACAGACCCACTCTACCAAAACTGTATTATCATTGTTAAATTAGTCATGTTAAATTCTGTTCATGAAATGAACAGAAACTTGCTTAAATGTTACCTTCTTTTATTTTTACTCCAAAATCATAACTTTTTATCTATATTAGCAAAAGATTCTTAGGGTTAGTCACTAGTGAAACATGGTCTGGAAGTGTCTCCCTTGGCTCCAAAGGGTCCTCTTAAAATTGGCAGATGTACAGATGTGAACTGGAAATATAATTGAACATCATCTTCATCATACTAGCAAATTATGTCATTATCATAGTGATTTATTCTTATGGTACCCAGGTATTTCTCTGTTCAGTCAGATGATACCCTGATGAAAACTTCTTATAACTAAGTAGTAGTTCTCTTTCTATCAAAGAATTGTTCTTGTGATCAGCCTCTCTATCCATCCAGGCCCAGCTAAAGAGTTCTATGGTTTCTGATTGAAGTCTGCAGAGTGTAAGGGGTGTGGGGTCTTATAGTGAGATCCTTAATGACGCTAAGTCAAGTAGTGCCAGTCATTAGGAGGCTCAGCTTTCAGTGCTCCACTACTCAAAGTGTGATGTATGAATGAGTCCACTCTGCTAACTGATCTGAGACAAAATTAGTATAGAAATCAAGAGTAGATCGTAGAAACTTTCATCTCATTTGACATTGCCACAACATCTACACACACTTTAGTTGTTTTTCTTATAAAAAGCATAGATTTCCAGTGAATTTTAAAATTTTTAAATAGTTCTTGACCACAGATAGTTTGAACAGCATTGTTTGAGACTGTAACATTATATGATTGGAAATTCATCTCCCAATGTTTTCTTCTTTTATTTTTATTTTGTATTATTTTTTGCCCATGCCAACCACATACCAGAATCTTAGTTCACCCACCAGGAATCAAACCCACATCTTCTTCATTGGAAGCCCCTGGACTGCCAAGGAAGTCCCATTTCCCTGTATTTTCAATTTTATTTTCTTTTCTGCTTCCTGGCCCTTACATTAAAATTCATATTTTTGAAACCTTTGTTTTTGCTTATTCCATTTTGATTTCTTGGCTCAAAAACTTTGCAGAAGGAATTCACTACTACTTATTGTGTGTGCTTCACAATTTGTTTTCCACTCTAACCATGTGTGCAGGTGACTCTAATTTGACACCAAATAAGAGGTCATAATTGCACAAATTTCCCTTAGACTATTCAAATTACATAATACAAATTTACATTTGAAAGGTGAACTAAGAATGTGAAAAATATGACATAGGGCCTTATAAAAATTAATAATTCTTTATTAATTCAGTCAGTCATAAGTGTGTGTTTGGACTTCGTGTTAAGCTCTGAGATTAGAGTGGTAAGGATAAGGTATTTGTTACCTGGTAGCTTTCAAGAGCTCAGGTACAGTTCTGCTCACCAAATGCAAAGCGTTACACCAGTCCAGTATTCTTGCCTGGAAGATCCCATGGACTGAGGATCCTGGCGGGCCCATGGGGTCACAAAGATCAGACACGACTGAGTGACTAAGCACAACACAGCACACACCTCTGAAACAGAATGGCATATCTTCATTTGGAAAAACTCAGGGAATTCAATAAGATTAGTAGTATAAATCAATGGCATATGAGAGTACGTATTTAGAACTTAAATTCCAATCTTAAAAATATATAGGAGTAGTGACTAATATAGGTAAGAGTGCTAATTATGCAGAAGGAGTATCAGAATAGCACAACAGTTGTATTTCAAGCTGCTTTAGACAGCATTTCTCAATGTTGTTGTTGTTGTTTAGTTGCTAAGTTGTGTCCGACTCTTTAGGACCTCATGGGCTATAACCCACCAGGCTCCTCTGTCCATGGAATTTCCCAGGCAAGATTACTGGAGTAGGTTACCATTTCCTTCTCCAATCTGACTAAGATGTGGGGCTTCTACAGGAGTCAGTAAGTCTAGCACCACTGACCAGCTGAGCAGTAGGTTTAGTGATGTTTACAATGTATGTAACAAAAACATTTGGGGATACCTTGCCTAGCGCCTGTGAGTACAGATTAAATACCATTCTGTGTCCTGAAGGAGCTCACAATACAAATGGAAAGTAGATAATGAAAATTCGGTGTGGAAATGCTGAGAAGAGGTATATGGAGGGTGCTTAGGAACACAGGGAGGGCATCCAACTCAGGAAGGATGGGTCAGGAAAAATATGGATTAGACTGAGTTTTAAAGGAGAAATAGATATTAGCCCAACACAAAATGAGGGACAAGTATATCTCAGGCAGTGAACAACCAAACGCTATTGTAAGAATATAAGTTGGAGGTTATTAGGGCCAGAACTCATGTTGATTAAGAAGATGAAATAGAGAACGGTTAGGTTCTTGAGATCATTATGATGTAAACAGGATGTGTTTGCAAGATTTGGAGTCATGTCATCTACCACGTGTTGCTTTACTCAATGTATTGGAACCATGGTGGCCTTTTCGTTCCTCAGGTAGCCCACGCTCATTCTAGACTTGAGGTCTTTGTGGTGGTTATTCCTGCAGTCTAAACTGTATATCCTTCTCTTCCAACCCTGAGGTCTTTGATTGGCTGGCTCCTCTTCATTCTGATTCCAGTTCACCTGTCATTACTTTAGGGGCCTTTCCTGACTGCTCTATTTTACAGAAGCCCCTCTAGTCCCTCCCTCACATTCAGCACTCTGCCTTGTTTTATTGTCTTCATACTTGTCACAGTGTGTTAACTGTCTGTCTAGAACAAGCATGAAAGCACCATTTTATTCTCAGGAGTTCAGTTCAGTTCAGTCGCTCAGTCGTGTCTGACTGTTTGCGACCCATGAATTGCAGCACGCCAGGCCTCCCTGTCCATCACCAACTCCCGGAGTTCACTCAGATTCACGTCCATCAAGTCAGTGATGCCATCCAGCCATCTCATCCTCTGTCGTCCCCTTCTCCTCCTGCCCCCAATCCCTCCCAGCCTCAGAGTCTTTTCCAATGAGTCAACTCTTCGCATGAGGTGGCCAAAGTGCTGGAGTTTCCGCTTTAACATCATTCCTTCCAAAGAAATCCCAGGCTGATCCAGAGTACAGGTGCTCCAATGAATGGGTAGTATTATGGGACTGAGTTAAGCAAATTGGTTATGCAAATGACTTCTTGAGTAGAGAAAATGAAGAATTCTTAACCTGGAAACACAACTTCAGCCAAATCTATTGTCAAGGCCAGCCTCGGGAGCTTAATCAGAGTCAGGAAACATGTTTACTTTCCTAAAGTGTCTAGCCTCTTAAAAATAACAATCAAAATTGTAAAAAGTTCAAACTAATACCTTCCTAACCTAGATGCCTTCAAAAGGCAGACTCTTGGATAAAACTTATATTACTTCTAGACCTTATTATGACATCAAAAAGGATAATTTATTTAAAAAAAGATTATCCACATTCACAATTCACATGTTATCTAGAAATTATCTAGATTCCTAGAACTTTGAATATAATTCCAAGTGTCAACAAAACTTTTGAATTTTTATAGTTTTATATGTCAAAAGTTAAAATATTTAACTCAATTTTACCATTGTATTTAAGACTGGTTTCTTCTGGTAAAATATTTATGCCTCAAGATTTGGGACATTAAGTTTGTAAGTCAAGTGATTCCTGCCTGGCAAACTGAGGTGATTTTTTTAAAACATCCCATAAGATAAGAAAAAATATGCAAACACATGCATTTATTGCTGAATTATGGAAACTTTTATTATTGTGAAAAATAATATTACCTTGATATTCCTTTCAAACTATTTCTTATTCATTTATTTTTACCCATAATTTGTTGTTGTTGTTTTTTCTCCTAAATTTACAAAAGAAGTATAGGCATTTACAAGGCCACTGAGCAAACATATATATATAGGACAAACTTAACAAAATGCCATGATGTTATTTAAACCATGTTAAGAGTTTGTCTAATAAACTGATTACCTACCTGTCAGTACCTACTTGGTATCTCCATGGGAATTTTATTCTGTAATGTACCTTAGCATGTTCCTGTTCATAGTTCTTGTATTAATAATGCGAGTTTTATATATATAAAAACAAACTTGTCAGACTTTTTTGAAAATATTACATATCAAATACGTGGCCCATGCCTCTCATTCTATAAAAATGTAAGTTGTTCAACTCTTCACCCTTTTCAGTATTTTATATTCAGTTGTATGTTGTATTTCAGAATACAAGAATTAGTTATATTGTTTATTCACTGTATATAATGAAAAGTAGAAGAAGATTAAATATACTTTCCTGACTACAGTCAATAATCACAGTAAGTTAAGAATTGAGAATAGTGAAAGTATGGGTATAGGTCTATTACCCGAAACAGTTTAGTACTGAAAAATCTAAATGTTAGTAAGCTAGACAGTAGTTAACATAACATACATTTTTGTTAATGTACTGATTTACCAACAACACACTGTTTTGCATATAGCAGTGAACAAAACAGATAAATACCCTTGCCCTCATGGAGGTCATGTTTTCATGAGGAAAACAATAAGCAAAATAATTAGTTCTGTGAATGATGATTTGAAGATAATGATAATAATAATAATAGGTAATTCTTTACACCAGACACTAAACCCAGTGCTTTGCGTATATTAATTAATTCAGTAATTGTCTGAGGATAAATACACTTGTTCCTTCGAAGAAAAGCTATGACCAACATGGACAGCATATTAAAAAGCAGAGACATTACTTTGCCAACAAAGATCCATCTAGTCAAGGCTATGGTTTTTCCAGTCGTCATATATGGACGTGAGAATTGAAACATAAAGAAAGCTGAGCACTGAAGAATTGATGCTTTTGAACTGTGGTGCTGGAGACAACTTTTGAAAGTCCTTGGGCTGCAAGGAGATCCAACCATTCAATGCTAAAGGAAATCAGTCCTGAATATCCATTGGAAGGACTGATGCTGAAGCTCCAATACTTTGGCCACCGGATGCAAAGAACTGACTCATTGGAAAAGACCCCGATGCTGGGAAAGATTAAAGGCAGGAGAAGTGAATGACAGGATGAGATGGTTGGATGGCATCACCAACTCGATGGATATGAGTTTGAGCAAGCTTTGGGAGTTGGTGACGGACTACGAGGCCTGGCGTGCTGCAGTCCATGGAATTGCAAAGAGTCAGACACGACTGAGTGACTGAACTGAAATGCTTACCACTCTAGCTCCATGTTATGTAGATGCAGAAACTTGGCAAGGAGAGATTAAGCACCTTATGCAATGTCATGGGGAAAGTAGAGCCAGAGCTGAGATTTAAACAGAGGCAGTGTTGTTCCAGAACTAGCTATGTTTAACATTGCATATTATCACATACTACTTGTATTAGGTCTGAGAGGAGGGGGATAGATACACTGGACCTCGAGGAAGCACTATGAAACTACCTCAAAAATTATAAATGAAGAGATTTAAGCAGATTATATAGGAACATTTTAAATCATCTGTGTGATGCACCGTAAACAACTCCCCACCAACAAATGGGACAATATGTGTGGCAGATCAAGAGCTGATTTCCTTAGAATGCAAAGAACTCTTAGAAAACAGTTAGAAAAGATACTAATCCAACAAAAGATGGGTGAAAAACATGTGCAGGGAAGTCAAGAAATACACACAGATCAAAGCATATGAAAGGATATTTAGGTATTTTTCTCTTTTCATATTTAGATATGTAGCTTTTAAAAGTAAATCATTATATTTACTAATGACAAATAAGGAGACAAAGTTATAGGGCTTATTAGAAGTGTCAGTGGCATCCCACTCCAGTACTCTTGCCTGGAAAATCCCATGGACAGAGAAGCCTGATAGGCTGCAGTCCATGGGGTCGCGAAGAGTCGGACACAACTGAGCGACTTCACTTTGACTTTTCACTTTCATGCATTGAGATGGACATGGCAACCCACTCCAGTATTCTTGCCTGGAGAATCCAAGGGATGGGGGAGCCTGGTGGGCTGCCATCTATGGAGTCGCACAGAGTCGGACACGACTGAAGCGACTTAGCAGCAGCAGCAGAAGTGTCAAAAGGGCAGTTGATAGATGTGCATGGGAGTTGTATTTCTGAGGATACCAGCCAAGCTTCCAGAAGAGAATTAAGCACTACAGAAAATGATTTGAGTGACCATTTTTTCAGTTTTCTCAGGGGTGATTTATGGCTAGTACATTCTTGATGCATCTTTGAGAAATTAATTCATTGCATACAATGGGTGCCTTAGGATATTCACATTTCCTCTTAGAATGTCTGTTGAGAGGGTCTGTTTATTAGGATTGAAAATAATGACAGTACATTTAAGAGACTTAACAGGAGAAACCCAGAGATAATTTTTTGAAAATTCTATAAAGAAGATAAAGGAAAGAAAAATATAGAGACCAAAAGGAGATATGAAAGTAGAATGTGGTCAGTGTTCATATGCACTGTAGATTAATTTTTAAGAATTCACCTGGTTTTTACCTACTGCAATTTAAAAATCTACATGTGAATAATCAATTAGATGGTGCCTAAAAATGTTAAAATTTAAGATTTTATTATTTCACTAAAAAAGAATTTATGATACAGCAAGAAGATAGACTCCACTGTGTTGTTTATAATCCTAACTGTGTGTTTTATTTCCAGGGAACCTTTTATTATTTTATCAGGAGGCTTGTCATATGATACTGTAGGAAGGAGACCTTGCTTAACAGTGATGCATGGGAAAAGTACCGCAGTGCTAGAGATGGACTACTCAATTGTTGACTTTCTGACGCTGTGTGAGACGCCATACCCAAATGGTAAGTGTTGTACCTTTAAAATTCAGTCTCTATATATGTCTATTACTCAGAGCAAGACCTCCTAGTTTTCTAAGCAGTTAACTTATCCCGTTGTGCTGATTTCTTCTGGGGAAGGAATGCTGCCTTCATAACTTTATAAATTTTATTTGAGAAATTTTATATAATAAACTGTATCTGTTTCATTCTAAATTTTGGTAGTAAGTGCCTCTGAAGGATAGACAAAACTGTCCACATTAAGAGCAACTTAAAAATCCTCTAAAAATCTAGGGTGTCAGTTACAGTTTTCCAGAATAACAGAACCAATAGGAGATTTTAGAAGGTGAATGAGAGCAGAAATATGAATTTATTTTAAAGGAATCGTGAAAATGTACTACCGATTTGAAAATTCAAGAAAGAGTTTGATTTGCAGTCTTGAACCTGAATTTTTAAGGCAGGAGACTCAGGCAGATTTCCAAGTTGCCATCTTAAGGCAAATTGCTTTTTTCAGAACACCTCCTGTCTTTGTTCTTCAGGCCTTCAACTGATTGAATGAGACCCACCCAAATTATCTACAATTTTCTACCTTAGAGTCTACTAACTTAAATGTTAATCACATCTAAAAAATGCTTTCATAGCAACATCTGCACTGGTGTTTGACCAAACAAATGGGCATCATAGCAGAGATAAGCTAACACATGAAATTAATCACTATCATTGACATGTTATTATTTAAGGAGAAATTTAGCTGGATCTTTTTTACTTTTATTTAAAGCTAATTGAGATATAAATATGTAATACATTTTATAGTTGATATGCACATAGAAAATACCCAAGAAAGAGTTATAATATTATAGTGGTAATCTAGTGGATTTCTATGAGATCCAGTTATGAGAGTTGTTCTTAAGGGTATTCAGATTTAAATTTGAGATATGTTATTCATGTACTGTCTTGGACTTTGCAATACAATGGAAGGTACTGAACTTGTCTAACTCATCTTTACAAAACAAATAATTATTTATGGGGTATTATATAGATTTATCTCATTTAACACATACTGCCCTTACATTATATGAAGTACAATATCAGAATGTTAAATACTTGAGTGAATGGGACAAAATAAAATAAAAACCACGCCAACATGTTTTATTATCTAATCTGCAGCCCTCTTGCATATCTGTAACTATTGTTCATGCCTTGTTTTCCTGTTCCAGATTTTCAAGAACCATACGCTGTGGTGGTTCTACTAGAAAAGGATTTAGTACTAATAGACCTTGCACAAAATGGGTAAGAAATAAAATTTGGTCAACAGTTACTTTAGTATGTGGTGAAGAAAGAGTCTCTTTAGGATTGACTATTTCATTTCTTTGAAAATGCTGCATTCATATTCATAACCTGGACCCCCTTTTGGAACCACAGATATATGTTTCTCATTACCTGCCAAATTTCTCCGTTATGGTACTCACATAGAAATCCAAGTTTAAATCAAAATTTGTTGAATTTCTCAGATTTTTTATGATTCAACCTAATACTTGAATACCCTGAAAGTGAAAATGAAAGTCGCTCAGTCGTGTCCAGTTCTTTGCGACCCCATGGACTTGTACTATATGGTCCATGGAATTCTCCAGGCTGGAATACTGGGGAGTGGGTAGCCTAACCCTTCTCCAGGGGATCTTCCCAACCCAGGGGTCGAACCCAGGGTGGATTCTTTACCAGCTGAACCACAAGGGGAAGCCCAAGAATACTAGAATGGGTCGCCTATCCCTGTTCCCTGGTTCGATTCCTGAGTTTGGAAGATCTGCTGGAGAAAGGAGTAGGCTACCCACTCCAGTATTCTTGGGCTTTGCCTGTGCCTTAGCTGGTAAAGAATCCACCCCAGGTTCGGTCCCTGGGTTGGGACTATCTCCTGGAGAAGGGAAAGACTACCCACTCCAGTATTCTGGCCTGGAGAATTCCATGGACTTTAGGGGTCACAAAGAGTCAGACATACATGACTGAGCAACTTTCACTTCACTTCACTTCACTTCACTTCACCAATCTTGTTACTCTTTTCTTTAAATCTCTTTGGATCTCTGTTTTTTATGTAAAAACTGTTTCTCAGCCTGCTACTCTATTCAGCGTACATTTCCAACCTGGCACCTGTTCTCTAGGAAGACTGGACAGTGTGTTAAACAAGCATCACCCCCCGCCCTCCGTCTTTTCTTAAGTAGCTCCCAGCAGCTGAAATGTCCCACTTGTGACACCAAAAATCCACATAACTTTCAAAGGCAGCTTTCTTTTCCTCTTCAAGTTTGTCCTATTTCAAAGCAGCCTTCTTTTCCTCTTCAAGCTTTTCCTATTCTCTCTTCACCAGATATCGCATAACTGACCTGTACATTCTCACCATAGACCCTGTGCAACTTTTTGTGGTATTTCCAATATTCTGCTTGTTCTAGATTAGATGATAGCATGTTTACTTATAAATTTTTTGAATGGAAGAACATTGTGTTATATTAGTTGTATTTCCTGAGAGATAATCATTAAATATGGTTTTAAATAAGTTTACCCATTCAGTATTTCTGGACTGCGGGCAATTTTGCCCCTCAAGAGATGTTTGACAATGTCTGTGTGGACATCTATGGTTGAGGGGAGGGGTGCTGCTGGCATCTAGTGGTAGAGGACAGGGGTGCTGCTAAACATCCACGGTGCACAGGACATAATAAGCTGTCTGATTAAAATGGAAATGGTACTGAGATAAGAAAACCCTAAAGTGTAAGTGAACGGTATTATTTACCTTACCTTAAGGCATTCCAAAGTTCACGTCAACTTAGTGCATGCTAGCTGCAATAATGATTTTTTTTTTCTTCTTGAAAATAACAAGACCATGTCGAACAAAGGAATTTAAAAACATTATCTCTAAATGATAGCCCTAGAATAACCTATTATTAAATAAGTTTAAATATGTTTTTCATTGTTTCATTAATCATAGGTAACCATTCATTAACAAATATTTTTTCTTTTCCTCTTCTTAAAGATATCCTATATTTGAAAATCCCTACCCTTTGAGTATACATGAATCCCCTGTTACATGTTGCGAATATTTCGCTGATTGTCCTGTGGACCTTATTCCTGCACTTTATTCTGTTGGAGCTAGACAGAAACGTCAAGGCTACAGCAAAAAGGTAATGAGCATTAATTTTACTCATTACTTTACCTTTCAGTATTTTATACTCTCACCTTGACGTGGTTGATAATGATACCTTTTCTAGAGAAATTAGTCATTTTTGGGAATGAAATGTGTTGTTTACTGTTGTCATAAATATATTATGAAGATACATGCTATGCTTGGAAATGGCTTTATACAATAATCTTTTCTTATAGGAATGGCCCATTAATGGAGGTAATTGGGGCTTGGGTGCTCAAAGCTACTCAGAAATAATTATTACAGGGTAAGTAAAAGTCTCATTTCTCCTTAAAAAAATCATTAATAACTAAATATGATTAGGACTACATAAATATTAATTAGTTGGGCAGGTAGTGCTTTTCTTTATACAGTAACATCACAAGTAATAAGTTATTATATAGAACCTATAAATTTATCCTAAATTTTACCGTTTTCCTCATTTTGGTAACCGTGTTCAAGTAATAATATATTTAACTTCAAAGAGAAAAACAGTGTAAATTTTTTCTTCAATACAATCTTAATTCATTTGCTTTTCACAGGCATGCTGATGGGTCGATTAAGTTCTGGGATGCTTCTGCGAGTAAGTATTCTGAATATTATTTGTTACATGCTATACAAGTATTGCTTTTATGTAATTTGTTTTGTAATAATTGCATAGCTAAAATTTAATTTGAAATTTAGAGGCTGTAAAGTTAATGCTTGATTTATCAAGTATTTGAGTAGAATTTATAATAGATGAAGATATTTGAAGGATGTTAATTAGTAAATCAAGAATAAGTCTCAGCAGAAATACTCAAATCCTTTCTTCAGTATTTTTTCAAACCTTCTCTTCCTAACTCAGAGATAAGAGAAGTGAGACTATGTTTCAAATCAACATAAATCTGTTCAATAATTTTAGTGTCTGATTCTAAACTTATATCATGAAAGTTTATGCTATGTGAATTATATACAGTGGTTACTTTAGCAAAAAGGAAAGAATGCTTTCAATGAGTAATGTACAAACACTACTAATTACAAAATTAGAATCTAGTTAACTCAGGGTATATTATGTTTCATCATGAAGTGTGTTAGATAATAGTGGTACCTTTCAGAGAGAAAATAATTCTGTAAAGCAAAGTATGTGCTTTATTATTTATATTTATGCTTTTCTTTTTTATAAAGTCTTTTTGTTACTCATTTTTTTCAGATAATCTAAATTCATCGTGATGGTGATTTTTTTTTTTTTAATGAATACAGTGAGTGTACCTTCTTTGGTCAAGGAAGTATAATGAATACATTATATAAAAGAATGAGAGAAATATAGACATAGGAATAAAAATATGATTCAAAAAACAGGCTGTTTTTTTGATGTGGTATGACTGATTAAATATTCCCTTTTATTCTTTTCTACTAAGATATTTTATCCCTTTTTTTTTTTAGTAACTCTACAAGTATTATATAAACTAAAGACATCTAAAGTATTTGAAAAGTCAAGAAATAAAGATGAGAAGCCAAACACAGACATTGTAGATGAGGATCCATATGCCATTCAGATCATCTCCTGGTGTCCCGAAAGTAGAATGCTGTGCATAGCTGGAGTTTCAGCTCATGTCATCATTTATAGATTCAGCAAACAAGAAGTGATTACAGAAGTCATTCCGGTAGTTGTCTCTTAATTATTTTCAGTGTCAAATGTCTGACATTTAAGTTTTCAAATCACTTAGAAGACTATCTATAGTCATTTTTAAAATACCTCAGTATTTACAGTGCATTTATCTTTTGTGAAGAAAAGGCATACTTTTACTTATATCTTTTTACTGAACATTTATTTAAATCTTTAAATGCATTCTGTTTCATTTAAGGAAAGCTAATATAAGTATGAGCCTAATCTAATTTAGTATTAACAGGAGTGCCATAAATCCTAAAATCATAATGTATATGTGTGAATGTACTTGCACACAACACACAATCATTTTTAAAAAGCTGAGTCAGAAACATTTTTTTCTTTGTGAAATCTTTACCTTTAGTAACCTCACTAAATTTTTCCTTTAAAAATGTTCTTTCCGCTGTAGTGTATATGTGTGTTTGTATAAACTAACAAAATGAACAGTAATTGTTAGGAGAGGGTAAACTGTCTTATTTTACAACAGATGCTTGAAGTTCGATTGTTGTATGAGATAAGTGATGTGGAAACCCCAGAGGGTGAACAGGCACCACCTTTGCCAACACCGGTTGGGAGTGCCAATCCACAGCCCATCCCTCCTCAGTCTCATCCTTCTACCAGTAGCAGTTCATCTGATGGGCTTCGGGACAATGTCCCTTGTTTGAAG
The DNA here is from genome assembly GCF_023091745.1 of Budorcas taxicolor. Classification (NCBI taxonomy): domain Eukaryota; kingdom Metazoa; phylum Chordata; class Mammalia; order Artiodactyla; family Bovidae; genus Budorcas; species Budorcas taxicolor. Next base: position 75,817,381 of record NC_068918.1, read on the forward strand.
TAAGTTAAAGAGAAATACAGATGGTTTGAACTTACCTTTTAATTTAGGTAAATTATAAGCATTAGTAAAGTTAAGTAATGTTTTCCTGTGACAGAGTAAAATGACATAACCACTTCTCTTTCTGCATTTCACTGTGGTTAATCCAGCTCACTTTTTTGTGGCACGAAGAGGAATATGATTGCATTCCGTGATTTTATCCTTAAAGTAATACGACTTGATCTCTAAACCTACTGATAGACCAGCATGGATTTTTCCTCTGTATCTAGCTCATTCTTCTCAATCCATCATCATTTTTTAGTCTGGGTTTATGTGTGGATCAGATGTACATGTTGACTGCTTTCTGGCACTCTGAAAATTACGTTTTTTCAGCCTTTAGAGATATAGTTGTTTGGTAATCATTTTCTTTTTCTGAATCTTCCTTAATATCACAGCATTGTTATGTAAATGCATTTATTGTAGAAATCCATATTTAATGTATTTTGCTTTTCTATAGGAGTAAATTGGACAAAATTTATTTTTACTTTTATATTATTGAGTGGTTAAAATTTTTAAAGCATCAGTTCAGATCAGTCGCTCAGTCATGTCCAACTCTGCGACCGCATGGACTGTAGCACGCCAGACTTTCCTGTCCATCACCAACTCCTGGAGCTTACTCAAAGTTGTGTCCATTGAGTTGGTGATAACATCCAACCATCTCATCCTCTGTCGTCCCCTTCTCCCGCCTTCAATCTTTCCCAGCATCAGGGTCTTTTCCAATGAGTCAGTTCTTTACATCAGGTGGCAAAGTATTGAAGCTTCAGCTTCTGCATCAGTCTTTCCAGTGCATATTCAGGACTGATTTCCATTAGAATTGACTGGTTGGATCTCCTTGCAGTCCAAGGGACTCTCAAGAGTCTTCTCCAACACCACAGTTCAAAAACATCAATTCTTCAGTGTTCAGCTTTCTTTATAGTCCAACTCTCACACCCATACATGACTACTGGAAAAACCATAGCTTTGACTAGACGGATCTTTGTTGGCAAAGTAATGTCTCTGCTTTTTAATATGCTGTCTAGGTTGGTCACTTTTAAAGTATACGAGCCTTAAAAATGGCATAGAAAGAAAACAGAGAGTTAAAATCACTGAATGATTTCATGAAGACTATGATTAAAAGTATTATATTTACAGAGAAGTCAACTAGGGTGTAAAGAGAAGTCAATTAGGATCATGACTGAAAGTGTGTGGAAAATGTCAGAGATTGAATACAAAAGTTGGGGGCAAAAGGCAGACTGTAGTAGATTCAAGATAGGGAGGGTAGTCAGAAAAACAGTTCCATTTGTTAAAAAAACCAGGCTTTATACTCTTTGACTTTAGGTCTACTAGAACCATTATTGAATGGTTTAATAGTTGCTGAGGAGAATGTCTGCATAATCAAAAATGCATTCAACCAGAGATAAAGCAGATTTTTTAATATCACAATCACTCATGATATAGAACTATAGAAAAGTACAGCTTTTTTAATCTTCTTTATATGCTTACGTAAATTTGAGATTGTGTTCTATAACAGGGATGACTTTGCTCCTCAGAACGCTTGGCAATGTCTGGAGACGATATTTGTCACAACAGGAAGGAGTGCTAGTGACATCTAGTGTGAAAAGTGAAAGTCGCTCAGTCATGTCCGACTCTTTGCAACCCCATGGCCTGTACAGTCCATGGAATTCTCCAGGCCAAAATACTAGAGTGGGTAGCCTTTCCCTTCTCCAGGGGATCTTCCCAACCCAAGAATCGAACCAGGATCTCCTGCATTGCAGGTGGATTCTTGACCAGCTGAGCTATCAGGGAAGCCCGGACACAGAGACCAGGGTTGATGCAGAACATCCTGCGGTGCACAGGACAATGCCACACAACAGATTTAGCCAGCTCAGGATGCCAGCCGTGCCGAGGATGAAAACTGACCTGACCTTAGGATATAAGCATTGAGGTTAAGCAGCTGCTTTCTTAGAAAGGTCTTGGGTTTCTTCCCTCTTTCTCTCACCCTTCCCCTCACTCTCTCCCCGCCCTCCCTACCTCCTCCCCTTTCCTTTCTATCCCATGTGTATACTTCCTTTCTGCTACCATCTGGCATATGTTTAGATAGAATGAAACTTGGCAATAAAAGAATTCTACATCTTTCCCTTTTGTTACTAACTCTGTAGCACTTGAAACTTAAATTTGTAAAATGTACATTAATGTCACTTCTAGTATCATTAATGTCATTAATGTCTAATCATCATTAATGTCACTTCTTCATGTATATTTCTGTTTTTTGTTTAATTTTTATAAGCATACAAAGTAGTTTGTCTTTGAGGTTTGTTTTGGTAACAAGTTCAAGATTTTTGTCTAAAATCCACATATTCACTAGTGACTTCTAAATCACAGGCAATCTGAATTATATATATATATATAATTTTTTTTACCATTTTAATAGTTTTCAGGTAAATGCAGTTAATGTTAACTGCACATCGTTTTAGTTCACAATCTCAAAAACCAATTTTAAAAGTCAAGATATAGCTAAATTGATGTGAAAATAACTAATACTTAGATTTTGTTTGTTTTTTTATACAAATTATTTTTGTACTTAGTTTGGTTTTTTTTTCTTTTCCCCATTGAAGTATAGTTGATTTTTACAATGTTATATTTCTGCTCTACAGCAAAATGATTCAGTTATATATATATTCTTTTTTAAATATTCTTTTCCAATATTCTTTATCATAGTATATTGACCATCGTTCCCTGTGCTATACAGTAGGACCTTGTTGTTTATTCATTCTGTATGTAATAGCTTACATCCTCTAATCCCAGCCTCACATTCCATCCCTCCCTGTACATAATTATCTTTTGAAGAAACTTTTTAAAAGTAACTGTTTGATTTTGTTTTCAAGTATTTTAAATGTGCTTTTTTCAGGGTATTAGTCAAATCAGACAAATTGTTTTGAAACTGCCAGGCCTCTAAACATTATTTTTAAATTTAAAATACATTTGTACAAATTATGGAGCTTTTCATAAAAATAAGTTCTACCCTTTGTCTTTAAAAAGTAAACAAATTAATATATTAAAAACATTAAAATGATAACTTGCATATAACCATTATAAACATTAAACATAATGCCCACTCAGCCCTCATTTTGTATTTTTAAAATCTAACATGTGTCATCATTTCTTGATTTGATTTCTAATTTTTTACTAGTTGAGGCTTTTTCAGCATGTTTGACTATTTAAAGTTATTTTTGCCTAAGAATGTTTTTGTTTCATACTAAGTAAAATAAGAATTCCATGACTTCTGTGTGTCTTCATCACTTATATCTAAAATGTGCCCAAATATACCTATCTGAAATTATCCCTGAATGCCTGTTTCTGCTCTTGAAAATCTGAGTGTGAGTATATAAGTGTGAAAGTCACTCAGTCGTGTCCAACTCTTTTCGACCCCATGGACTATATAAGTCCATGGATATCTCCAGGTCAGAACTCTGGAGTGGGTAGCCATTCCCTTCTCCAGGGTATCTTCCCAACCCAGGGATTGAACCCAGGTCTCCAGCATTGCAGGCAGACTTTTTACCAACTGAACCACGAGGGCAGCCCTGAGAATCTAAGGTGCACATAAGTATGCCAGAGGGAGAGTGGATACTTCCTTGAAGCTTATTTAATTCATACAGGGAGAAAATAGCACACTCAGACTCTGCAGGCTATGCTTGTATCAACAGAGGCTGTCTCTGGTGGAGATGAAATGCTACTCAGTGTTTATTTTTGTCTTTTGAGGTGGATGGCTGTAGCCGATCAGTGGGTGTTTCCCGGAGGAAAATTAGAACTTCTGCTTCAGCCAGTGTGTAGTTCTGAGTATATTAACTTGCAGACTTTGCACAGGCAGTTGTGACTGCAACTCAGTTCATTTTAAGAGTACTCTTGGTGATTCACGTTTACTCCGAAACTTTGAAAACATCGTGACCCTTTTCTTACCTGGACTGAGTCTAGCAAATATGACAGCAAAAGGTCTGGTGTTGTGGTATTCTTCATGGAAGTACCAACTAAATGATCTAAAGGGTTCTCTGAGTTTAGTGTCAGGAGGTTAAACATAGAATAGACTTCCAGCTGTCCTTCTTTATACATTTACTCCAAGGCAGAAGCCTCAAGAATCATTAGAATACCCAGGCTTTGTGTATGTTTTACAAGAACAGTTACTGGAGAGTCTGCAATCCAAATGTCCCCACCTTAAAGTAAAAGTAGATTTTTTTAATAGTAAAAGTAGTCACACAGATAGCTCATATTTTATAAAAATTTTATCTTCCAAATTCACTTGAAGTTTACAAGTAATAAAGGTATTAGCTTAGTAAGTTTATTCCTTAGAAGTCTCACATTTATAGACAAACCCCTCCTTCCCTCCCTCTAACATGCTTATAACAAGTTTAACCAATATAAGTTTTGTGGGAACTCACTCAATATAAGTGAGTATAACTGTTTTGCTGAATAGTTCACTTGAAGACCCCTACCATCCTGTCAAAATTACCACATCTTCTAAGACTGGCTCTTCATCCTGACATCTTTTTCTTTTTCAAAACTTAGAATCACTGTCTTCTTTTTCTCCCCTCCTCCGCCTCTAATCAGTCTGCAGCTCATTTATTCATTCAATAAATACTGAATACCTCATCTGCTGGAGTATTAAAAGTAACTGCAAGGTATCTACCTTAATGGAGTTTATGAACCTTTTTGAGACTTAGTTCATGGGTTTCAAATCTGTCTTATTATTTTGCATCACACGAATCACAGGAAGTTCCTCATGAGTTTTCTTATTCTACGTCATCTTGTGAAGTTGTACAGTTAATCTTCCCAAAATATTTCTCCTAAACCCTTCGCTGTCTTTTAATTCTTTAATAATGAAATTATATGGCTTTTGCATAATTTGGCCATTGAAAAAATTCTCTCATAGGCACTCACAGTATCCTTATACTGTGATTAAGTAAAATATTCCCACTTTCAAACAGGAAGACGTTAAGTGGCAGAACCAAGACTCACACTCTAGCACTTCAGAGCCCTGAGTTCTTTCTACCAACATCAGACCTTTGCAGCGAGACCTCACAGACCTCCAAAGTCTGGCCCTGGCCTATCTCGCTATAGTGACTTTTTTTTTTTAATTCTTACTACATATACTTTCTACTGTGACCAAACATATACACTTGTTAATCTTTGTTTATGGCTTTCCTACTTCTTTATCTTGTTAGTATATTTTTTTGCAAAGGCAATTTTTTGACACTATCCAGCAGTTTTGGTGGAGAAGGCAATGGCAACTGACTCCAGTACTCTTGCCTGGCCAATCCCATGGAAAGAGGAGCCTGGTAGGCTACAGTCCATGGGGTCGCGAAGAGTTGTACACGAATGAGTGACTTCCCTTTCACTTTTCACTTTCATGCATTGGAGAAGGAAATGGCAACCCCCTCCAATGTTCTTGCCTGGAGAATCCCAGGGACGGGGGAGCCTGCTGGGCTGTCTTCTATGGGGTCACACAGAGTCGGACACGACTGAAGTGACTTAGCAGCAGCAGCAGTTTTCGGGGGAAGAGTCTATGCTATCAAGGGGCTTCCCTGATAGCTCAGTTGATAAAGAATCCTCCTGCAATGCAGGAGACCCCGGTTCGATTCCTGGGTCGGGAAGATCCGCTGGAGAAGGGAAAGGCTACCCACTCCAGTATTCTTGGGCTTCCCTTGTGGCTCAGCTGGTAAAGAATTTGCCTGCAGTGCAGGAGACCTGGGTTCGATCCCTGGATTGGGAGGATTTCCTGGAGAAGGGAAAGTCTACCCACTCCCAGTGTTCTGGCCTGGAGAATTCCATGGACTGTATAGTCCATGGGGTCACAAAGAGTCGGACACAACTGAGCGAATTTCACTTCACGTGACTTCTGTGCTATCAAAAATACTACCAACTCAAAGTCAAAATAGATTTTTTAGTAATAAAAGTGGTTATGCAAACAAAAATAAATTGCTCACATTTTTTATACATTTTCCCTAATCTCTTGTGTTTTAGGCCAATTTTCATCTACTTATACTCCACCTTTATCAAAGTTTAAGTCTACTCTTCTGTCTTGGGTTTTTTCTGCAACTTGATTTTTTTTCCTCTTAAGACCTAGAGTGCAGCTTCTCATTGTTCTTCTCTCCGTCCTTCCCTGGTCTTCTTTCATTCCTCTCTACCCACTTCCTCCTTCTCCCCTTTCACTTCTCCCTCCCTCCTCAATTTATATGTGGAACTTACCTATGATTTGTTGCATCTCCAACTAGATTAAATGATTCTAGAGGACAGGATTCTGATTTTTGCATTTTATATCATATACTTTATATATCATATAAAGTTATTTTTATATAGTTACTGGTGGATGACTTTATAATTACATAGGCTAATAAGATAATTGAAGATGTGTTAAAAGGCAACACGTTTTCCTTTCTTCCAGAGTTAAAAGTTCTCCACTTAAACAGTCTCCAGGTTATCAGACAGAATTAGTTATACAGTTGGTGTGGGTGAGTGGAGAACCACCACAACAAATAACCAGTCTGGCAGTTAATTCTTCCTATGGATTGTAAGTATATTTATGTATTTCTGTGTCTCTTCATTGTATTCCATGCATTTTTATATTTTTAAAAACAGAATGGGTGATCCTTATTATATCACTTAAAATGTTGAATAAGCTTCAAAGTCAGATCAAATTCAGTGTTTATAAACACTGAATTTGATCTGACTTTGAAGCTTATACAACATTTAAAGAACATACTTCTGTTCTGAATGGCTTCTCTGGTGGCTCAGATGGTGAAGCATCTGCCTGCAATGTGGGAGACCCGGGTTCAATCCCTGGGTTGGGAAGATCCCCTGGAGAAGGAAATGGCAACCCACTCCAGTACTCTTGCCTGGAAAATTCCATGGACTGAGGAGCCTGGTAGACTACAGTCCATGGGGTCACAAAGAGTCGGACACGACTGAGTGACTTCAATTTCACTTTCACTTTCACTTTCTGTTCTGAATAATTTACTCTGGATGTGCTTATTACTACTTCCTTATCTAAAGTTAAACATCTCATGGATCAATGAATCTGTCCTCCCCTTGATGTACTCTGAGAAATAATTTCCTTATTAATATTTGGTATAATAAAGGTCTAACATCAACCCAAAAGACTATGTTCTAAATTGATTCTGTAAATGTTGAACCAAAGCTGCATAATTTATTCTTTCTCCTTCCATAGTTAACTTGTAAAAACTGTAAAGACATAGTAATAGCTTAGTAAAGTATTCATCTGTACTTCAGGTGTGTTTTTATTTATCAATTCATGCCTTCAAGTGTATGGTGTTCGTAGTACATACTTTTTATTATAATAGGATAGAGTCATAAAGTATTTACTTTTGTTTTAAAAATCAACACTGTCAGGCTTCCTGGTGGCTCAGTGGTATAGAGTCCACCTGCCAATGCAGGAGACACAGGTTCAGTCCCTAGTCCGGGAAGATCCCGCCTCCCAAAGTAACTTATGCCCGCACACCACGACTACTGAGCCTGTGCTCTAGAACCGGGAGCCTCGGCTGCCGAGCCACGGACCTCAGCTACCGAAGCCTGCATGCCCTAGAGCCTGTGCTCTGCAACAGTAGAAGCTGTTGCAATGAGAAGCCCACGCACTGTAACTAGACAGTAACCCCCGCTCACCTCAACTAGATCAAAGACCATGCCACAACAAAGACCCAGTGTAAGCAAAAATAAATCAATCATTAAAATTATTTTTTTTAAAAATCAACATTGTGATAAAAGAGAAACCACATGCCAACTGTTTGGTCCAGAGCTGTTTATCTTGCGTAGGTCACGGTCTCCTTCCTTGATTCTAGCCCTAGGAACTCATTCCTCTTCCTTCTTCCTTCTAATAGCTACTACCACCTACCCTATTTCTTGCATTTGTACACGTAACTAAGACTGGCTACAGTCTGAAATAGTCTTCTCTAATGTCTTTTATTTGCTGTCCCACAATGTGAAAGTACAGATGTTTCTTTTTTTTTTAAATATTTTGCTATACACAGCCATAAGAGAAACAAACCAGAAATAAGAAGCAATAGAATGTTTCAGAGGAAGTTGCAAATCAGTTGCTCACAGTCCTGACTGGGTTCACAACTATATTTTGTTTAGGCTTTTTTGTATATTTTCAAAATTTGAAGTAGTTGCCAAGACTTTTTAATGTGAAAATCCACATTTAGAGCTCTAATTGAAAAGTTCAATTATCTAGCCCATGTCTCATTCCTGGTCGGCCGTAGTTAGCAGGAGCTGAGGTGAAGCTTCCCCTGTTTAGATGAGTTGTTCCCTCTTCAGGTCCCTACAGTCCTTAGTTGGCATGTTTTACTTACTTCTGTAGCCCCTCTATGTATGTTCGTTTTCGACACCTGGCTTACGGGATCTTAAATGAATAAAGTTCCTTCATTTATAGTCGTTTTTATTCATAGTTTGTACTTCCCGACTCACGATTGAGAAAGTATTTGGAATACTCCAAAGGGAGGCCTCCGAGATTTATGCTTTCTATGTTTTACCCTTGACTGTAGAAATTACCAAAACTTTTCCAAATGTATAATGTCCTATTCCCCAGTAGAAACGAATGTCTTCCCCTGAGGAATTCAAAATAGTCAGAAAAATGGATGTCATATTGTTTAGTGTGGGGGTTTATGTCTTTGGTTAAATTTCAATTCCTACATCAGATTTTTTATGTTGATTTGTACACATTGATACAGAAGATCTGCACAGCTCCATCAGAAGGCATATGTAACCCGTATTTGCATGTCTGTAATAGTGTTTTGTTTCAAAAGGAGTTTTCTTAAAGACCCATCATGCTTTTTTAGCCCTGTAGACTACATTTTCTTCCAACTATTTAATTATGCTAAAATGTTTGTTCTTTTCCTATTCCTAGGGTAGTTTTTGGCAATTGTAATGGCATTGCGATGGTTGACTACCTCCAGAAAGCAGTACTCCTCAACCTGGGCACTATTGAATTGTATGGCTCCAATGATCCTTATCGGAGAGAACCCCGATCTCCTCGTAAATCTCGACAACCTTCAGGAGGTAAAAAGAAAGAAATCCTGAGCTTTAGGATTTCCATAAATGCCAAGTTACTTCTGTGAATATAAGTACTTCTGTTAGGTAAATAGCTTATCTGATTGTGTCTGTTTGTATAAACTGTCAAAAAAAATAGTAAAAGGTATCAACCTCCTTTTTTGTTTTCTATTGTTATTAGTTTATGCATTTGTTTTTAATATTCTAAGATTTTATTTAACATTGGGAAGGAACCACAGTTTCAGACTTCTTTAGCTAAATTACTATGACAGGAAAATTTATCATTACAGAACAAAAGTTAATTTTATAGTTCTGTCCCTTTTACTGTTTAATAGTGTGAGACCAGCAGTTTATTGTTTTGAGTATCAAAGGAATAATTTCCCACATGAAAAAAAAATGTAGATGCAAAAGTGAATTTGAACTCCGTGAGATACAACATTCTCAGACAGATTCAGTGCAAGCCCAGATCCATTAAGAATTCTCTCTATAGCATTCTTTTGTGTTTGCTAGATACTTAATCTTATTTTAAATGTTTCAATACTAATGCCTCATGGAACACATATATAGTTAGCTGTTTATACCAGTACTCCTCACCTTTTTTTTTTTTTTCCCAAACCTCATGGCAGACACAGAAAATGACATTGGATCTCTGGCATGTAGACATATGTTAATGGGGCCTCCAGTGGTGGTGACTGATCTCTGAGCTCCAGACTCCCTAGGACCTGCCCAGGGGGACCAGGGATTCAAGAGAACTCCATCTGTGGCAGATGTAACCTAACCTGTTTGCAAAATGCCACTGGGAAGCCCTGATCTACATCTCCTAACTCAGACTCTCTGAATTAAAATTCTTTCTGACATTCATTTCTCAGTTGCTTTCAAAACATTTTTTGATGATACTAAATACCTCTCATAATTCACGACAGAAGAAAAGAAAAAGGTGATGGATTATAGATCTTACTGTCACTTTGGCAATAGTTGAATATTTTTTTCTGTTTTTGTCTGTGTGATCATTTTGTCATGTGTTATCTTCAGAAATTGTTGTCCCAACCATACCATTCTAGTATCTTTGTCTCCTTTTTTCTTCTTTTGCTTTTCGTTGCTTCACTGAGGCATGCTGATTGTGACTTCTTGCATGTGCGGCGTTTCTAGCTTATATTCTGAATCTGTGAAAAAACTCCGTTCTTCTTTTTTAAGTAAGTTATTCATTCCACATCAGTAAAGTCATGACAGTGTATTTTGTCTGTAAAACTATTTTTTTCTCATTTATTTTTTAAAAAGCTTATTAAAGCATTGTATATCTAAAATAATATACTCATTATTTAAATTCATCTCATAATATATAAATGAAAACAGCTACTGAAATATTTGTGTTCCAATCCAGTTTCTTTATAAAGCAAAGAAATTAATAATTAATTAATAATTAACAATAATTAATAGTGTCCAAAAGTTAAACATTGTCTTGATAGAAAAGGAGTGGTAAAAATTTCATTACTCACGAAATTAATTTCTTTTCTTGTTAGTACTCATCATAACTTACATAAAATTACTAGAAATTAAATAGCTAAATTCATCCAAGGTTAAAGACCAATGCTACCATGTGATTTTAATTTTTTTTCTTGCATTCCATTGCATCCTATTTTATTCTTTAATAAGCATTATCATATTATTCATATTATTATATGCTTCAGTTTGTATTGAAGAGTTACACATTTAGGTATAAATGTGTAAGCAGGAGAACTTAAGCAGGAGAACTACTTAAATTTTTATCAGTTTAAGATGTTATTGTTATGCTCACTTGAACAATATTAAGGAGAAAGAAAAAGTTAAAAATTAAGAGAAAATTATTTTAAAACATACTTTAACATTTCAAGAATATTTGTGTCTTGCTTCTAAAATATATTATTTATATTTAAAATAAAATAAAATATAGAATAACTGTTAATAAAATTCTTTGATTACATTGATGCAAAAAAGATTTTTTGCTAAAGTGTATGTTTTAGCATATGTTCTTGAAGTGAAGCCCAAATACCATGAAATTGTTCTGTCTTTTATAATAGATCAGTATGAATGGAGAAACTTTTTTTTGCTACTACTTGGTGCTAGTAGGTTTTCTTAAAGAATATGATGGCACTCATGAAATTATTTTGTGAGATAAAACATTGTCATTTAAGTGTTTTGTAGTTGTCTTAAAATACAGTTGAACTATTGAGTACAATATCTACAGTATTTTCATAATAAAAATTATGAAACTGTCACAGGGTACAAGTAGTGGTGAAGTATTTCAGCTGCATATATTTATCTGCTGATTATCGTAATTCTGTTCGGTTGTTGACCAGAAAGTTCAATTGGGTTTTTCTGTATCAGCTTACCAGGTAGTGCAGTGGTAAAGAATCCGCCTGCCAATGCAGGAGGCAAAAAGACGTGGGTTCCGTTCCTGGGTCGGGAAGATCCCCTGGAGTAGGAAATGGCAACCTACTCCAATGTCTTTGCCTGGAAAATTACATGGACAGAGAAGCCTGGCGGGGTACAGTCCATTCATGTCTCAAAGAGTCAGACACCCCCCAACACACACACATACCATCTTATGGAAAAGCCTAAATGAGCTTTTCAGCCAGCACAGTATTAAAACAGACCAAATTCTCTACCCTCATGTAGCTCACATTATACTGGAAAAGACAGAGTTTGAAAAGATAAGTGGTATATAGTAAGTTACATAGTAGTGCCAAAGGAAAAAATAATTAAATGAGGGGGATTTGAAATAGTGACAAGGGTGTTACATTCTAAATAGAGCATCTTGAGCGAAGATTTAAAGGAGACAGCTGTTCTTCATGAGGGTGTCTGTAGAGAGAACATTTCAGGTTGAGAATAGCAAGTATAGTGGCTCAGAAGCAGTGTAACTAGTGAGTTCAAGGTTACAGTGAAGGATCAGTGTGGCTGATAAGAGAGTCAGGGAGATGGTGAAGTAGGTAGGAGAGGAAATAAAGTCAGAGAGGTAATGGGATACCCATAGTCGCATAATGAATACCACAGTCACGTACCATAGGATCATATACATCAACCAGTCTTCTTGGACTTGACTTTAGCTTTTACCCTGAGTCAGATGGAAAGCATGGAAGGGATTTTTAGCTTATTCCAGAATTTAATAACTAAATTATTCCTATCACACTTGAATTTAGCTTCCTAAATGATTCCTCCTAGGCTGTTTTAAGAAGGAAAATTAACATCTCTTACTACATTTTTATAGAGTTTAGTTGTCGTTCAGTCACTAAGTTATATCCAACTCTTTGTGACCCCATGGACTGTAGCACACAAGGCTCTTCTGTCCTCCACTGTCTCCCAGAGTTTGCTCAAACAGTTGACAAAATGCCAAAGACTCAAAATTTCAAAATTGATTATTTTTATTCAGTACCAGGCTCATTGTAATACTGGAACGTATTATCACTATTTATTTACTTAGTTGAGGAATATGAGATTCACATGGTGTTTGTCGTTCTCTGCCTGATTTACTTCACTTAGCATAAGGTCCTCAAGGTCCATCCACATTGTCACAAATGGCAAAATTTCATTCATTTTTATGGCTGAATAATATTCCATTGTATATTTATAACTCTTTTTCATCTATGCATCTACCAATAGACACTTGAATTGTTTCCATATATCTCTACTATTTAAAGACCTGCTATCTTAAGGCTTTATCAAGGAAAAGTTTATTTATATATATAGATATTATGTCAGAGATTAATACATGCATACCTATAATTAATCTATCATCTTAGAAAGACTAGTTTTTCTGTTTTCTAGAATCATTAGTTTGATGAAAGTTAAAAAGAAAAAAAAAAACTCTCATTCAAAAGCTCCCTATTCAGTGAAGACAGTAAGACACAGTTCAAAATAGAAGATACTCCTTATAAACTCAATTCAGTATTCGTGTGTGCTTAAGTTGCTTCAGACATGTCTGATTCTTTGTGACCCTATGGACTGTAGCCCACCAGGCTCCTCCATCTGTGGAATTCTCTAGGCAAGAGTACTGGAGTGGGTTGCCATGCCCTCCTCCAGGGGAGCTTCCCAAGCTAGGGATTGAACGTGTGCCCTTATGTCTCCTACATTGTCAGGCGGGTTCCTTACCGCTAGCGCCACCTGGGAAGCCCAGTCCAGTACTCAGCATTCTCTAAATGTTTCTGTAAGAGCTCTCTCAGGGACTGTAAAGATTGTGACGTTATGTCTTTAACCAAAGGAGTAGAAAGGCAGATACTGGTCATAACGTGCACATATGTTGATTTCACACCTGATAACTTCTGAGGCCTAGACATGCAGCTTTTGTCCATTGCCCAGCTATCCCAAGCTCCCTGGCTATGAGTGTCCTAGATGGCATCTTCCAGTAGAAGGCTGTTCATCTACATTGGAAATCTGTTGACTGGTATAGCCACCTTCATTAATTATCTTACTAGATTTCCTGGATAACTTGCTGCTTCACTTTGTATTTCTGAATTGTGGAGATGGCTTCTGTTCTTAATGCTTATGAACCAGCCTCTTCCAGCTTCAGAGTTTTCTGCAGCTTCCATACCTCTCTCAGTCTTCATAAAATTAAAGAGAGTTAGGGCTTTGCTCTGAATTGGGTTTTGGGTTAAAGGGATGTTGTGACTGATGGAATCTTCTATCCAGACCACTGAAGCTTTCTGCCTATCAGAGCAAGGCCATTTCACTTGATCATTCATGTGTTCATTGGAGTAGCACTTTGAACTTCCTTCAAGAACTTTTCCTTTACTGTCACAACTTGGATAACTGTTTGGCTTAAGAGGCCTAGGTTCTAGCCTTCCTGAGTTTTTGACATGCCTTCCTCACCAAGCTTAATTATTTCTGGTTTTGGATTTAAAGAGAACGGAGAGTGACTGACTGACTCATCCTTTCACCTGAACCCTTAGAGGCCACTGTAGGGTTATTAACTGATGTACTCTCAATTTTGTGTCTCGGGGAATAGGGAAGCCTGAGGAGAGAGAGAGAGAAAGATGGGAAGGGCAGGTCAATGGAGCAGTCAGAACACAGATGTTTCTCAGCTAAGTTTGCTATCTTACGTGAGTGTGGTGTGTGGTGCCCCAAAACAATTAAAAATAGTAACATTAAAGATCGTGATCACAGATCATCATAGAAAATGTAATATTTCAAACTCTTTTGTTATTGTTATGAGAATTAACCAAGATATGACATAGAAACATGAAGTGACAAATACTGTTAAAAAAAATGGTGTCTGTAGGCCATCTCCATGCAGGGTGCCCACAACCTTCCATTTGTTTTTCAAAAAAAGCAATTTCAGAAAAATGCAATAAAACACGGTATGATTGTATTTTAAATGTTGCATATTTGGTGGTACAAAATATTTTCTTAATTATTTGTCAGTAATATTTAAGGGAGTATATTTGAAATATACTTAGCAGAAACAACTTTGAGACATGAGTTGGGAGTCCCTATAATGTAAAAAAAAAAAAATCACCAAAAAAGTCACCAAATAAATTTTTCCCTCGAGAAATTTAATAAGCAGTATATCATATGCCCTCAAATTGCTGACTTTGAACAAAATCCTATATTATGTCTAATGTGCTTGAAGAACAGCAGATTGAAAATTGTTACTGATTTAACTGGTGACTTCTGTATTAGTTTTAATATCAGAATGCTGCTATATTCCTATCTCAAAGCTATTGAACATAGTATCAATGCCAGCATAGTCTGATAACCTGCTTAGTTTTTAAAAATGGACTGTCATTAGAAATGTACTGTAAATAGGAGGTACAACTGCACTTACATAAACTTGTGTGTGGTATGACTTGGTCTGGGTTTTGTTTTTCAGCAGGTCTGTGCGACATTAGTGAAGGGGCAGTAGTCCCAGAAGATCGCTGCAAATCTCCAACTTCCGGTAATTTGCTTTTTATTTTATTAGTAGTTGTAGTGCTATAAAAAATATAACGTGCAAAATTTTTATAGATAAATATTTAAAATACACCTACATGGAGCTTTGTGTTACCTATTTATTCTTAAAATTATAACTATATTCTTTGCATTCTAATTAAGTTAAAAGAAATGCATTAGATAAAAATCTACAAGTGTTACCTGTTGAAAGTAATGCAGGAGTTTATTTAGCTTTCTAATATTTACACTTTTGGGGAGAAAATAGATCTTATTTCTTACCATTGGATCAGAGGTGTAGTTATCTGCAGTCTTGTCTTTGCTCTTGGTAGTCCTGGAGTCAGCTGGTAAAATAGTGCTCTCATCCTTGAATAATGTCTATTTAAATGTTATGAGAGATTTTGTTATGAGAGATTTTTAACACTTATTGTCTAATGGTGACTGTGGACAGTTAGAATAATTGTAGACTAGTTATATTTGGTTTTGATTTAATCAAAGTAATATATAATTTTATAGCTATATTAAAGCATTTGTCCTTTGTTATCCATATATTGGCCTTATGTAACCTATGTATATGTTACTATTTCAGAGGAACATTACTTTTAATTCTCCTTAATTAAAATTAAGAGGATCCTGAATTTATTGTTGTTTTTTTTTTTTAGTGGATTGAAAATTTGCTAAAATGTAATAGTTTAACTTCATAATTTTAATAAACGTGTTTGAAGGCTGGGACTTTTCATCAGCTTTCTCGTGGAAAGACTGTTCTTAGCTTAAAGTAACACTGTTCATGGACAGATTTTGATCCTCCATACGTAGTTCTGCTATATCATAAATTATTAAAGAATAAGAAAAACTAAAGTGCATTTTACTTCCTCATATTTCAGTTGACCATTTTATTAGCTGTAGGACCATAAAAGCTTATGTGAGGTTTTCTTTTTAAAATTGCATTTTCCTGATATTGCTCAAGCTAATCATTTCTTCTCTTAAAATATATACACCTTCTGGTTTTCTTATTATTTAAGTTTCACATTTACGTTCAGTCATAACACTAATAAAACACATGCAACTATAATATATAATATTAGGGCTGAATATTGGTAGCATAACACTGAACAAATAATTGGAGCAGTATGTACTTCCCGTCTCACAGGATGAAAGCTATTTCTCAATATAATTTTGAATTATAATATCTCTCTTAATTATTGCTGTTTTTCCTCCAACTATATACAGTACTATTCCGATCTTCTCACCACCGCAAGGCCATGTGCATGCAGTTATCAGTATGTTAAGTCTATAAACCAAACTGGAAAACATGGACATGTGATATATTGTCTTTTAATATATTAAATGACCATCAAATGTGTTTTAACAAGATTCAGCCAAAGTACATTAATACTCCTTTTAATCCTAAGGCATACTTTCAGTAGGTGTGTATAAATAACAATTTGAAATAACCCAACAAGAGGTAATTGTAGATAAACATGATCAGTTCAGTCTGTTCAGTCGCTTAGTCATGTCCGAGTGTTTGCGACCTCATGAACAGCAGCACGCCAGACCTCCCTGTCCATCACCAACTCCCAGAGTTCACCCAAACTCATGTCCATTGAGTAGGTGATGCCATCCTGCCATCTCATCCTCTCTCGTCCCCTTCTCCTCCTGCCCCCAATCCCTCCCAGCATCAGGGAGGGTCTTTTCCAATGAGTCAGCTCTTCACATGAGGTGGCCAAAGTATTGGAGTTTCAGCTTCAGCATCTGTCCTTCCAGTGAACACCCAGGACTGATCTCCTTTAGGATAGACTGGTTGGATCTCCTTGCAGTCCAAGGGACTCTCAAGAGTCTTCACCACCACAGTTCAAAAGCATCAATTCTTCGATGCTCAGCTTTCTTCACAGTCCAAATCTCACATCCATACGTGACCACTGGAAGAACCATAACCTTGAATAAACGGACCTTTGTTGTCAAAGTAATGTCTCTGCTTTTGAATATGCTATATAGGTTGATCATAACTTTCCTTCCAAGGAGTAAGTGTCTTTTAATTTCATGGCTGCAGTCACCATCTGCAGTGAATTTGGAGCCCCCGAAATAAAGTCTGACACTGTTTACACTGTTTCTCCATCTATTTCCCATGAAGTGATGGGACCAGATACCATGATCTTAGTTTTCTGAATGTTGAACTTTAAGCCAACTTTTTCACTCTCCTCTTTCACTTTCATCAAGAGGCTTTTTAGTTCCTCTTCACTTTCTGCCATAAGGATGTTGTCATCTGCATATCTGAGGTTACTGATATTTCTCCCGGCAATCTTGATTCCACCTTGTGCTTCTTCCAGGCCAGCGTTTCTCATGATGTATCTGCATATAAGTTAAATAAGCAGGGTGACAATATACAGACTTAATGTACTCCTTTTCCTATTTGAAACCAGTCTGTTGTTCCATGTCCAGTTCTAACTGTTGCTTCCTGACCTGCATACAGATTTCTCAAGAGACAGGTCAGGTGGTCTGGTATTCCCATCGCTTTCAGAATTTTCCACAGTTTATTGTGATCCACACAAAGGCTTTGACATAGTCACTAAAGCAGAAATAGATGTTTTTCTGGAACTCTCTCGCTTTTTGCATGATCCAGCGGATGTTGGCAATTTTATCTTTTGTTCCTCTGCCTTTTCTAAAACCAGCTTGAACATCAGGAAGTTCACCATTCATGTATTGCTGAAGCCTGGCTTGGAGAATTTTGAGCATTACTTTACTAGCGTGTGAGATGAGTGCAATTGTGCAGTTCAGTTCAGTCCCTCAGTTGTGTCCAACTCTTTGCGACCCCGTGAATTGTAGCACGCCAGGCCTCCCTGTCCATCACCAACTCCCGGAGTTCACCCAAACTCACGTCCATCGAGTTGGTGATGCCATCCAACCATCTCATCCTCTGGCGTCCCCTTCTCCTCCTGCCCCCAATCCCTCCCAGCATCAGAGTCTTTTCCAGTGAGTCAGCTCTTCACATGAGGTGGCCAAATATTGGAGTTTCAGCTTTAGCATCAGTCCTTCCAAAGTACACCCAGGACTGATATCCTTCAGAATGGACTGGTTGGATCTCCTTGCAGTCCAAGGGACTCTCAAGAGTCTTTTCCAACACTGCAGTTCAGAAGCATAAATTCTTCGATGCTCAACTTTCTTCACAGTCCAACTCTCACATCCATACTTGACCACTGGAAAAAGCATAGCCTTGGCTAGACGGACCTTTATTGGCAAAGTAATGTCTCTGCTTTTGAATATGCTATCTAGGTTGGTCATAACTTTCCTTCCAGGGAGTAAGCATCTTTTAATTTCATGGCTGCAGTCACCATCTGCAGTGATTTTGGAGCCCCAAAAAATAAAGCCTGACACTGTTTCCACTGTTTCCCCATCTATTTCCCATGAAGTGATGGGACCAGATGCCATGATCTTAGTTTAGTTTGAGCATTCTTTGGCTTTGCCTTTCTTTGAGATTGAAATGAAAACTGACCTTTTCCAGTCCTGTGGCCACTGCTGAGTTTTCCAAACTTGCTGGCATATTGAGTGCAGCTCTTTCACAGCATCATCTTTCAGGATTTGAAAGAGCTCAACTGGAATTCCATCACCTCCACTAGCTTTGTTCGTAGTGATGCTTTCTACGACCCACTTGACTTCACATTCCAGGATGTCTGGCTTTAGTTGAGTGATCGTACCATCATGATTATCTTGGTCGTGAAGATCTTTTTTGTACAGTTCTTCTGTGTATTCTTGCCACCTCTTCTTAATATCTTCTGCTTCTGTTAGGTCCAGACCATTTCTGTCCTTTATCGAGCCCATCTTTGCATGAAATGTTCCCTTGGTATCTCTAATTTTCTTGAAGAGATCTCTAGTCCTTCCCGTTCTGTTGTTTTCCTCTATTTCTTTGCACTGATCGCTGAGGAAGGCTTTCTTATCTCTCCTTGCTATTATTTGGAACTCTGCATTCAGATGCTTATATCTTTCCTTTTCTCCTTTGCTTTTCACTTCTCTTCTTTTCACAGCTGTTTGTAAGGCCCCCTCAGCCAGCCATTTTGCTTTTTTGCATTTCTTTTCCATGGGGATGGTCTTGCTCCCTGTTTCCTGTACAATGTCAGGAACCTCCGTCCATAGTTCATCAGGTACTCTATCAGATCTAGTCCCTTAAATCGATTTCTCACTTCCACTGTGTAATCATAAGGGATTTAATTTAGGTCATACTGAATGATCTAGTGGTTTTCCCTACTTTCTTCAGTTTCAGTCTGAATTTGGCAATAAGGAGTTCATGATCTGAGCCACAGTCAGCTCCCAGTCTTGTTTTTGCTGACTGTATAGAGCTTCTCCACCTTTGGCTGCAAATAATATAATCAATCTGATTTTGGCGTTGACCATCTGGTGATGTCCATGTGTAGAGTATTTTCTTGTGTTGTTGGAAGAGAGAAATATGTAAGTATACTTCAATATAAGTAAATATAAAAAGTGCGTAGTGGTAAAAATTCCAGATTCTCTCTTGTACCAGAGCAACTCAAACATCATTCAGCATTTTCAAATATACTGTGCTCTTTGGTTCAGAGGAAAAGAGGATATAGTTGTAACATGCAGAAATTTATGACACTAGGCATTTTTCAGGTGTTTGAAATGCAAAGTAAAAATTGTGACCTCAGAAATTATTGATAAATCACAGATTCTCATCTTTAGACACAAACTTTTATTTAGTTTAGTCCCTGATTATGCTCTGAAGAGTTTTTGAAGACTCGTATCCATTCATGCATACCAGGAAAGACCACTTTTACAAAAGCAAACCAAACTAGTAGGCAATAATTGTACCTAAAACATGTTTTATATACCAGGAGATAGTTAGTCATGCATGAATACTAAGAACTATCATAGAAATCAGAATAAACCTCTGGAAATAGTTATTAGAAAACAATGTTTGTATTTATGAAAGAAGAAATGCATAAAAAGTGAGTTGGAAGTTCAACTGAATCATAAATACTAAGAAGAGTACCTCTGTTATAGAAGTGAAAGGACATCATCTGCCCTTTATCACAACCAATATGTTCACTTGAAATAATACATATAAGAGAGGAGAAACTTTTTGAAAAGCATTTAAATCCCATAACCAAAATTTGTGATCTGAATAATTTAGCCAACTAATATCAAATCTCTATTCAAAACTCATCCTGAGAAAATCCAAATTACAAGTATCATTTTCCCTTTCCGTTTATTTTTAAATAAACCAACAATAACTCTGAAATAGAAAATTCTTGCCATCCTGAATTAACATAGAAAATTATTTCTGCCATCTCTGTTTGATCTTTATTTCAGAGAACTCAGATTGCTTCACTGAGCACTTTAGTAATGTTGGGATATTTTTAGTACTGTATCCAAAATTTATGTGTATGTGTGTATATGTATGTATTTGTATATATACATTTCAAATTGAAGAAAACACAAGGCCACATATCATGAGATGGTGACCTCAGGAGTTTCCATGTACCCTAGAGAAAAAAAAATTTTTAAGCTATATGTATTTTCTGTGCTTGTTTAATCATAGTAATTTGTAAAATATATTCAAGTAGGAAATGCTAAAAACATTTTTGGAACTTTTTCATAAGCTATCATGGAAGTTTTGACAACTAGTAGTAGGCATTTTCAGTTAGGGGAAAAAAGATCTTCTTTTACTTATGTTTATGGCTTATGTTGCCTACTTTTATGTTGGAGTTACTGAACATTTTTATAATTTTATATTCATGTTTAATATGCTATCTTGCTATTATTCTGATATAAAATATATAGAATAAAATAAGTATTAATTTTTGTACATTCATGTGGTTATATAGTGTCAGAGATGAATAGTATTTTAAATTATATATATCTTCTCATAACTATTATCTTCTTTAATGAATTATATTTATATGAGAAAGGAGGGTACTTATTTATATTCTTGAAAATGTTGCTGAGCTCAGTGTTTCCTGTGTGATATTTTTGGATATAGCATTTATGAGGCTCTCTAAATGCTATTTAGCAAAAATAAGGTAGTTTTAGAAGAGTAATTTTTATGAGACTATTTTAGAAGTAATTGGCTCATGCCAGTGTTGACAGGTTTTACTTGTTCTGAGAAGAGACTTCAAGGATATTTTCCACCTGGCCAAAAAAAGAAAGTATGATTTTGTGGGGAAAGGTCAAATTTTGACCTTGTTTATTAAGGCTCAGTACTTTCATTGGGATAAAAAAGAAATCAGCACAGAAAAACCTATTTACTTCCAGTTATATTCTAGACATTTACTTCTAGCAGAAAAGCTTTATTCATTCAGCAAATGTTTACCTAGAGATTCCTACATGCTAAGAACTCCACTGAGTCCTGAAGGGATGAAATGATCAATCAGATAAGGGTCCCAGCTTCTCATTTCAGTTCAGTGGGAAAGGTCAAGTGTGTGTAAACTCAAAATATAAGATGTTAAGTGATTAACATCATAAGAAAAATAACAAGTAAACTTTTACAGGAATTCAAAGGAGGGGAAGTGATTTATAAGCTGGAGAAATTTTGAAAATTTTAATGTCTGTCATTTGAAATGTGTTATAAAGAATAGATAGTTTGTAGAATTTCCTTTATAAAAAAGATTTGTTAGAAGTTAAAGAAATACAATGAAAATTTAGAAACATCTTTTTAAGAAAAAAGGACAAAATCTCAATTATAAAAATATTAGATAAGCTTATTGAAAGTCACAGTTGAAATAAAATATCTTATACCTCATTAAAATAAATATTTGAACATACCTAAAATTGTAAGTATTATCCTCAGTATTTTAAAGACCTGTATGATAATAGTACAATTTATATAAAATTTTAAAGTTTGTATCTAGAAAGCTAACTCTAAAATTAGCCTTATCAGGATAGTACTTGTACAGGATTCTATGTGCCACTAGATAAACCTTATTCAGTTAACTAATATCAAGAATTTTTACATTTTCTTTCACAAACAGTTAGCTCCTTATATTTTATTTATCTATTCTCCAACTTACAATATATATGAAGATTTTGCCAAATACTTGTATCTTATGGAAAAATTATTATAGGTTAGAGTTAATATATATACTAGAGATTGGTCTACCCTGAAAGATAATGTATTACTGATTGCTATTGCTGCTGTAATATTATATGAATTTTTAACTATATACACAATATTTTCTTGTGGCCAGTAGTGTGGGAACTTATCCTAGGGGTTACCAAATTACTTTGTTTGTACTTTTCCCTGTGACAACTCAGTGTTTGTGACTGACTATATGCCTGTTCCTTCCATTGTCTTCATTTGTGTAGGTTCTTCATCACCCCACAATTCAGATGATGAACAAAAAATGAATAATTTTATAGAAAAGGGTATAGTATCTTTAAAGTATTTTCTTTTAATTACATTTAATTCATTTAGTTTACTTTGAATAGATTTTGACATTTTATATCAAAATATTATTTTCAGTGAAGATCAAAAGCAGAAAGTTTTCCAAGATGGTAGCCAGTGATATAGGTAGGAAATAGACATTTCTATTTTGTTTCTAATCCTTGCTATATGCAGTGCTAACGCAGCATCAGAAAATTATCTAATGCATTGCATTTTGTATATATTAATTTGTTATTCCTATGCTAAATGATAACCTCTTGGGCTGTGTTTCTTCTAAACTCATTGGGACAATAATTATCAAAAATCAGTTAAATTGGGGTTGCAGTTCTTCCTCTGACTTCACTGTGTGAATTGCTCTATTAATTTTTATTTTTGCTTATTTTAAAATAAAGCAGGGTTCAATTTATGACACAAGTAGTGCAATTTTTTACTCCAAGGTTGTGAATTTTTTTAATGTATTTGTATTTTTCCTGCCTTTACTCTATCCTCCTCACATTATTAAGACTCCAGATTTCAAGGAAATGGTTTAGAAAAGATTGACATTTAGGCTATAATCCTTGAGTTAAATAGGAATTTTCTAGGACTCTTGCCCCCCAAGTAAAAATGAGTGGTACTTTGAAATTAATAACTCACTCCAAGATTTTCAAAATTTCAAGTTTGGGGATAAAAGACATAGTTAAATTTAGGGATATAATCCAAATAGGATTTTTTAGTCATAAAAGTTAGAATTTTGTCTGAAGATTTTTAAAAGCCAGAGAGACACCATTTTACTGAAAGAGAATACATTTAATCTTTGATTTAAATCCAAATTTTTAATTATATTATTAATATATTATTTATTTCCCCCCAAACTCCCTCCATAAATTCATTGAATTGTATTAAATTAGATGAATTTCTAGGTAGCTGGAATAGATTTACTTTTTTTCAACTCAAAGTTTAGTATGTAGTAAAATTAAATTTCAAAAACTCTTAGAAATAGCACCATATTGTCTGTATGCTGTAAATTGAACCCTGTTTAGTCATATTAACATTGGCTGACTCTTAGCACCTCTGGTCATTTTTTGAATAAGGCGATTTATTCTTGGGCAAAGGGCTCTTCATTTATGGAGAATCAATTATTCACTTCTTTGTATTTGTGGTACCTTAGTGAATCATCTGGTAATATTTAAATCACTTTCATTAGCTATGAGCACTGTTGCATAATTCTTTTTCAACAAATTTCCTTTTTAGTATATACTATCTTAATAGTACTTTAGAGGTTCTTTTACCTTCATATAATTTGAAAAATTTGAAGGGACTTTGTATGTACAATTTATCAAAGAACTTGCAGAGTTTAATTACTTAAGAATTTTGCCTTGTGTGAAAGTTACTTTGTATATAATTAAAATTTTTGAATAATTTATCTGTTTGATTTTTGATCCTAGGGTTATATTGTTTTGTTAAATATATTGACTCAATTTTCATTATTTTCTGTGTAATGAATATATAACATTGAATATCTATCTAAGTGTGATTATTTGATTGACTTCAATTAATTTCTTAGAATTGAGAATATTATTGGAAGGATAGTTCTTTGCTAGCATAAAAAATAAGAAAGGCAAGAATGTTATCAAGTTTTTTGTCATGCCGGTTTCTATAGCTATATTTTTGGGGAGACATGTTAACTTTCTTCAACTTTTCAAACTTATGTTAGTTTTTCACTTCCAGAAACCACAGTTGCAGCTGTGGTTTATATATGTCTGTATTTGTTTTCAGTTGGAATCTTTTAGTATTTTCTGTTGACATGTAATTGACTTAAACTATTAGATTAGTTTCAGATAAACAGTGTTGAGTACAAGATTCAACATTTTTATACATTACCCACCATACAGAGTTATTACAGTATTTGTGAGTATGTTCCCTGTGCTATACATTACATCCTTGTGACTTACTTTGTAACTGATATTTTTATTATTCCAACATATATCCCAGGTGATATAGAAGGAAAAACGTACTTCTCCATTTCTTCATTTTCTTTTTTAATCCACTCAGTAACCTCAGTTAGCTCCTCATTTTTATTTCCCTGTTTTCCGTATGACAGCACTGTCAAAGGGTATACAGAGTATCTATTGGTGACACAGCTAACACATGTCAGAGCCATGATTTACACTGAGGTTGTCCAACTCCAATGTTTGTCCTCTTCAACCCTGTACTGTACTACCTCTTAAGAAAATTTACTGAAGCTTGTAAGGATTCAAAGACAAATCTGTCATATGACTTATAACTAGATCATCTGGTTATGACTCTGTTCTATCTACATGGTAACCTGGAAAAGTAAAAAGATGGTTCGTATCAAACTCTGTCTAAGCTTTAGCTCGTGGGTGCCATCATGGTACCCATCACCCAACTATAGTATACAGTGCCTGGAAGTCTACCTTTCTCAAAGAGCAGATTGAAGTGAAAGTAACAGGAGTCAACAGTAGAGTTCCCTGACCTGTCTATCTGAAGCCTGGCTTCATTGTTTCCTAACTGACAGTTAATTCAGGTAAATGACACTGACAGTGAGGTCATTGTTCATGCATAAGAATAACAGCCTAGAAAGACATAACTGTAGTATTGTGAATTAACAGTAAAAATAAAGAAGAGTGTACTGTATAATGCAACTGTAGCATCCCTATGCATATAGGGATTTGTTTTGCCTGTTCATACTTTATGATTAATTTTTGTTACTAAAAATCTTAATGGCCAGAATTTTAAAAATCAATAACTTTCCCATAGTTAGCAATTTCTGTAAATCATTTTGAAAATAATATTGGTTATCAATTTTTATTCATTATTTATTTTATAAAATTTCAGAAATGTATAAAGCTTTTTGTTATTCTAAGTTTATATAAAAATAGTCCTAAAATATGTATCTCTGTTAAAGTTTTAAACAAATTTTTCATGATATACTTGTGAGTAAAATATGGTCCAGATGTTAGCATTCTTTGGTAGATTTTGATTAAACTTCTCTAAAGATTATTCTCTCTCAGTATGAGTACTTTATTCAGAAAGTAGATACCTAGCTCTATTCTGTAGTCTCTTATCCTGCCCATGTCCCATTTTATTACTAATATCCACGTAGAAGGAATGAAAGTGTAAGGAGGAAGTAATATTGGAGATTAAAGAATAAAGAGTCAGGAAATAAGGTCACTTAATTAGTGCTGTGCCAAAACAAGCAGGAGTAATAGCGCTATGTAATGAGCACCCCTAAGTTCTACATATTACACTAGGCGTTTGTCATATGGTATTTGTTAGTTATAAGAAAAATAACACCTGCAGAGCCCTTTTTAATTTCTCAATTTTCTGAATCAGCTATTACTTTGGGAATGATTGGTTTTCTTGCTTAGCAAAAACTGAAGTAAGTTTTGAAGTCAATTTAAATGAGAATAATGCCAAGGTGCTGTTTTCATGAGTTCTCCCATACATGTGTACTTGCTCAGTTGCTCAGTCATGTCACTCCTGGCAACTCCATGGACTGTAGCCCCCAGGCTCCTCCTCTATGCATGGGATTCTCCAGGCAGGAACACTGGAGTGAGTGGCCATGTCCACCTCCAGGGGATCTTCCCAACCCAGGATCAAATCCACGTCTCTTGCATCTGCTGCACTGGCAGATGGATTCTTTACCACTCTGTCACCACATGTGTCCCAGTTACTCCTTTTTTATGTTTAAGTGTTCTAACAGACTTAAATCTGTTCTGAATCATATTTTAAATCACTGACTCATTAAATCCTACATCTTAAAGCAACTCAGCCCTTTTATTTTTCAAGAAAAGAATTTGAGCTTCAAAGAAGTCAAATGCATATCCAAAGTAATAGCACATGGTAATGACTTAGTCAAGGTCAGAATCCCAGTTTCTTGATCCTATACTACAGCATGTATCTGCTTTCATAATATGTGGCCTCGTCTTGTGCTCTCTTCCCAATTCATTTACGTTTACAGTTTGAAAAACAATTTCTCAGAGGTTTGTTTGGAATTTTCTATATGAATTTGAAAGATATGTATGTAATTCAGGTTTGTTTTTTGTTTACAATTTTAATTTGATTTTTTAATTTTGTTCTAAGAATTTTAAGTTTTAAAATTATTCTAACTTATTATAAAACAAAGTAGTACTGATATTTCTAGTTTATATTCCCCAATATTCATCCCAAAATACGGCTGCTACATCTATAGAAGTTCATCTTTATATTTAATCCTCAATATGGCCATTGAAAGAACAGAAGTTTGTCTTGAAAGAGAAGATGAGTCAAGTATTCATTAAACCCCTTTTACAGGTAACTTGAATATTTTCTACTTTGAAAATAGATTATTATGTAATATTAATACTTACCCTTACTTGGTCAAGAACTAAATTTCACAGACAGGTACTTTAAAATCACTGTATAAGTCAGAGTTCCTCTAAATGAATTTCTTTTTCTTTTTCAGGATGACTAAAGTCTGAGGATTTTGGCATAGCATGTGTTCAAACTCTAATTCTGTTTCTGACTGTATTTTCTGTCAAATTGCATAATAAAATATGCTCAGCAAAGTCTGTGTCTTATATTACCACTACTTACTGTATATGCGTCTCTATAGAATCATCTTTTTCTAACATTCAAAGGCTATACAGTGATCTTTATAGAAATAACTTGCTGTTTGCTTCCTAACATAAAGAAAATTAGTCCAAACTAAAGTTACATTACTGAAATATTTTTTGTCAACTATTGTTTGACCAGAACTATTAATATTAATGAGGCGATCTATTTTATGTCATTACTTATTATATTTATTTGGTAGAGTTGCCATAGGAAAATACTACAAACTGAGTGGCTTAAATAATAGAAACTTACTTTCTCTAGAATGGTTCTGGAGGCTAGAATTCCAAGATCAAAGGAGTGACAGGTTTTTGTGTTTTGTGTGTTTTTGTTTTCTCCTCTGAGACCTCTGTCCTTGACTGCCTTCTTGCTGTGTTTTCACATAGTCTGTCTTCTAGGCACATGCACCCCTGGTATGTCTGTGTGTCCAGATTTCTTCTTATATATGCCAATCAGATTGGATTGGTCTACCCACTTAGTGGCCTTATTTCAACTTAATCACCTCTTTAAACGTCCTGTCTCCACATAGGTCACATTCTGAAGCCCTAAGTGATGCTTAAGGCTTCGGCATACCAATTTGGGGAACAGTTCAGCCTGTGGCACTTAACTATGTTAAGTTTGTTTAATGCCTTCTCTAGGAAATGCCTATGAGATGTCTTTAATTATGATGATATCTTAGATGTTATATTTCATGAATTTGTGAAAAGTACATAGAGATGGGAAAAATATTGAAGACAAAAGCTCTAGGAGTTCAAGAATTAAGAGAGCTTGTAGTAGCCAGCTCTTTACCTGGCAGGTTAATTAGTATCTCTTTAAAATTTCTCCTTCATTTTAGGTAATGGATAAGTGTCTTGTATTTCCAAAAGTTGTCTTTTTGATTAATAAGCTCATATTTAATTTGTCCTCATTTTCTCTTTATTTGATTTCACTTGTGAAGAAATTCAGCTTCTTTCTAAAAATTCCAATGACAGCTTTTGTTTATTTATATTTATATTTTGTTTATATTTATATTATAAACATTGTCATGTTTATTAAACATGCACACTAAGAGCTAGACACATATACATGGATGCAGTATTTTGCAAAATAAATTGCTCCCAAATTAACAGAATTTATATTCTAGCATGGGAGGTAGAAATTGATATTATTAGTTCCAATAGCTATTAAAATAATGTGTGATAGGAGTTTCTACTTCTTGGTCCCACTTTCCCCCTGGGATCACTTGCCCTAACCTACAAGCTGATTTTTAGTCTTTTTTTTTTAAGTTCTGATTGCTCTTATTTTATATGCATACATTTTAACATTATCCTTGAAAAGAATTGCATTGGATCTCTGCCGGTGAGAAAAGTTACCTTGCCACTGTATTCTAACTTTTGAACCTTTCTCAATGATAAAGATCCATTTGCTTTTTTTGGCATCTTCTTCACAGTGTTGTAAGAAGAAGTCATTTTACCTTGTATTGTGGGTACATTGTTTAATATAAAAGCCACATTCTAAAAAGCAAAGTTATAGTTCTGTTTTCCTTTAAGAAATCGTCCTTAGAAAAATAAGATGTGAAACACAGTGGGTAGAGAAGCTAAAGGAAAATTATAAAGCATCTGTTTAAATTCAGAGAAACAGTAAGAATCTCTGTAACAGAGAAACTTTTCCTTGCAAAAAACTAAAAAGCATCAACCATGACCGATCTGTCATCTCTAGTATAATGGTTCAGCCAGTCCCCTTACCTCAAGATTTGCTTTTCTTAAACATCGCGCATCTTTCATTGGTATTGAAACCACTATTGCAGACTTGATTATTGTGATCAAGTATAACTTCATTATTCTTTGCAAGCAAATGCAGCTGTTTACTGCTTATTCAGCCAGCCAGCTTGATATTCTCATTCAGATTTATAAAAAGAGCAGAGACTTGGGTTAGCAGCCTGCTGAGATATATCTCTGACTGCGGTTTTCTCCAAATTGAATAAACTTCTTTACCATCATTCCATTGTTTCTACTGTGGACAAAGGCATAGAAAATTAGAGCTATTTTATAGCTTTGAGTGACAAAGGATTTCAAAACAAGAAAGGTACGGGGTTACAGGGGGAAGAGTTGAAGAATAAACAAATGAAGAAGAGAAAAACAGACAGTTTGCCTTCCAGGAACTCATTCAGATGATAATGTTTTCAGTTTGAAGACCTCATTGGAAGCTGGATAACTTCAAAGCATGGACAGAATTTTCTTTTCCAGGGTGATGAAATCAACTGACAAGATTAACTGTGTTGGCAAGTGCTTCTGAGACTCCTGAGAAGTAAAAATATAATCTTGAGGAAGTGCTGAATAAAGTCTACAGCTACTTTCTGCCCCACCTCTCTCCGACTGGAGAGTACTTTCCTGTTGCACTGCAGAGTGATTCGAACCCAAGTGGAATTGTAGCCTCATTAAGCTAAGGAGGAGAAATGGAAGTTCTGGGTGGCTAAAGTGACTTGAACTTGTGAGGGTGGGCACCGGGGAGAAAGGAACTGCTCCAAGGGGCATTCCTAGAAGTCTTGCGTGTAGGTTCAGTGTAGGTCCTTGCCTTCGGCCTGGGGCACATATGAGCTGGTCAAGACTCCACCACCAGGCCTCAGGCACCTGCTCTGAGGCTGAGAGCTGCCCAGTGACACGAGAAGTCATGTGGTGCTAGGAGTAGATGCAGTGAAACCTTGCTGAGCACCTGTCATTCTGTTGAAATCCCAGAAAGGCCACTTATTAAGAGTAAGGATCACGTCTTAGCTTGAAAGCCATACCCTAAAACAAAGTTCTAACTGATATAGACCCACCCTAATAAAGAATAAAACCAAGAGTGATCAGAAGGATCCACCAGGAATTTAACTGCATGACAGACTAAAACTCAACACCTGTTAAGGTTGATGATATAATCCATACTCAACTTCAACATATTGTCCACTATTCAGTCAAAACTTATGTCCACATTCAATCAAAAGGTCCTAGGCATGTGAAATAAAAATTCAGAATCAAAAAATATTGGGTTGGCCAAAAAGTTCAGGTTTCTGTAGGTGCTTATGAGAAAATCCAAGAATTTTTTGGCCAACCCAATATGACCCATAATCAAGAATTTTAAAAATCATTCAGTAGAAACAGACCACAAGGTGGCCTAAATGTTGAAATTAGCAACCAAAAGTTTTAAAGCAGCTGCTGTAATATGTTCAAGTACTAAAGTGGGAAAATGGCCATAGTGAGTGATCAGATGGAGAATATCAGCAGATAAAATTAAACTTTATAAAAAATTGAAATACTACTGTGGAAAAATTCAGTATCTGAAATGATATGATCAGTTCATCAGATGAGTTTAGATGGAGACTACAAAAGAAAGGGCTATGGAGCCTGAAGACGTAAATGCAAATTATACAAGAAATGCTGAGGAATTAAATCTTTCGCCCCTCCACCACTTCCCCTCTCCCCTTCCTCATAAAAATATCTTACAGGTTACTCAGATTGTTTCTCTTTCTACAATTAGATATATATTGAATTTACCTTTTGAAATGAACTTAAAAAAGGTTGAGCTTGTAGTTGTACATGCCGTTCTATATTTATGTCCTAAAAATTGTTTTCCTTTTTTTTTTTTTAGTTAATTGGGGTAGAATTGGGGTTTAATAACTGTAGAAATAAAGAAATATTGGGCTGTTTACAAGTATATTAATGGCTCATCTGTATAACTTTACAGCTTATGAAAATTATTTCGCTTGTTTAGTATTACTAGTAACTAATGTTTATCAGCTCTATATTGTGTCAGATATTGCACTTAATATTTTGCTTATGTCTTCTTTTATAATCTTCAAAACTATGAAATTGGCATTATTATCCATCTCTGTTTTCCAGGTGAAATTTGAGGTTTAGAGAGGCAAAGTGGTTGGCCTAAGGTCACACACCTACTAGTTCATTGAATTAGATACACGGTAATATCTGGTCTGATTCCAAATCCAATCCTCACCACCATACTTGACATTTCATGTTTTACAAACAAGATTTTGAAGCTTATTCAAGAATTGTTTGCTGTGGACTTACTGTGTCTACATACGGATTTGATGAATTAGTCTTGTTTCCTATCTTGAAGTTACTTGAGTCTAGGGACCTTGATGCTCCACAGACCAGGAGCATCAGCATCTCCTGGAAGCCTGTTAGAAGTTCAAGAATCTGATTTAACAAGTTCCCCAGATGATGTATATGTACATTCAATATTTATAAGCACTGGTCCTAAAGATATAGAATAACTTAATCAAATCAGAGTAGTCAGGTCTAGAGAGGCGTACACATCTGATTGTGAAAGGGTATCTTTAGACTGTACTAGGCTAGTTTTTCTCCTTCTGTTACTATATAGATACTATTTATCAGTCTGTGTACATTCTACCTATGATATGTAATAAAAACTTCTATGTTCTTTCAAAAGTTAAATGTTGCATTTTAGAAAATGTTTTGAGTTGAGTAGACTTCAGTTTAGTCGCTCAGTCATGTCCAACTCTTTGCAACCCCATTGGACTGCAGCACCCCAGGCCTCCCTGTCCATCACCAACTCCTGGAGTTTACTCAAACTCATGTCCATTGAGTCGGTGATGCCATCCAACCATCTCATCTTCTGTCCTCCCCTTCTCCTGCCATCAATCTTTCCCAGCATCAGGGTGTTTTCAATGAGCCAATTCTTTGCATCAGGTGGCCAAAGTACTGGAGTTTCAGCTTCAGCATCAGTCCTTCCAGTGAATATTCAGGGCTGATCTCCTTTAGGATGGACTGGTTGGATCTCCTTGCAGTCCAAGGGACTCTCAAGAGTCTTCTCCAACAACACAGTCCAAAAGCATCAATAATTCAGTGCTTCATTGTCTGACTTTCACATCCATACATGACTACTGGAAAAACCGTAGCTTTGACTAGGTGAACCTTTGTTGCCAAAGTAATGTCTCTACTTTTTAATATGCTGTCTAGGTTAGTCATAACTTTTTTTCCAAGGAGCAAGCATCTTTTAATTTCATGGCTGCAGTCACCATCTGCAGTGATTTTGGAGCTCAAAAAACTAAAGTCTGTCACTGTTTCCCCATATATTTGCCATGCAGTGATGAGACCAGATGCTATTTATATGAGATCAACCATGATAGATTTCATTTGGCTATTTCCGTTTTCTGTTACTTTTTCTGCTTTAACTGAGGTTAACTCTGTCAAAATGGGATAAGACTGATTCATATATTTGACGCTTTGTTGTTGTTTTTTGAAAGGATGCTAATTAGATTAATGAATCTTAGAAATAAAAACCTGATTTCCCCCTATCCCTTCCCACTTAGCCTAATGCCTCTTCCCTAACAATGAATTTGTCATTTTTTTAGATGTGGAAGTTGTGTGCTATGACTGGATTTCTCTTTGTTTACATGGCGCCCTTATGGACTAGCAGGGTCTGTTTTTTAAATATCTCCTAACCATCCAAAATTTAACAACATATACACATTCATGTATTAACACGCAAATGTGTATTCAAAATTTCACTTAGGAAGCACTGTTCCGTTACGCATGCATTGCCACTAACATAATAGATGTAGTAAAACACCTCCTAACTGTACAGCACTTCGTAGATTTAGGCAATAACTGAGGATGGAAAGTGAATTCCAGTAAGATTTTTACATAGACTTTTTAAATATTGTAATCCAAAATAGAAATATCTGTAATTTACATTTTTGTAAATATGCTAGACTGAGCATGACTTTGTTTTGGTTTTTTTGTTGTTTTTTACTAAAATGTAAATAGAGATGTTAACATATATGAAGAAATGGATGAGCCAGCTATTTTTGTGATGTAATCAAATACTTCAGCTTGATGTAGGTTCATCCTATATTCAAGATACTAACTTTAAAAGGAATGTGAAGATGAGGAGCTGGAAAGTTTGTATTATATCACATACCCAGACTGTCGTATGCCTCTGTTGTCCTTATCTGCAACATCTTTCTGAGAAATGACTACTTCTCTTAAAAAAGCCTAACCCTTTCCTATGAGCCTAAGAAATAATTAACAGAATTTAAAAGGCTTCCTTGAAGTGAGAGCTTCAAGCACTCAAAGATATTATATCAAGTAAGTACGAACTTTTTAAAAAGCTGAAAATAAGATTTACTTTCCAACCATAACATTATTAATCATATTTTAATTATCTTAGTCTCTAGATTTAGTAATAAAAACATTCACTCCTATCTTGAAGAACAATTGATAGAAATAAGAATGAATCAGATATTCTTCAGAACTTTAAAAGTGCATTTTATTTTTCAGCAAAAATGTCAAGGAAGTTAAGCTTGCCTACTGACCTAAAGCCTGACTTGGGTAAGTAAAATAAATGAAAATATGCAGTAGTTAAAATCTCTTTAATGGGAAAACAAAAAAGTCAGGAAATTTAAAATGACCATAAAATAGATTTTCACTGAAAATTAAGTTTAAAATGACTGTTTAAGGAATAATAGCCTTTGGATGCCATCTGTATATGATAAGATAATTATAAATTTAAGCAAACCAAAATAATCTATTTACTGAATCCTCTCATACTTTATATGTAAACAAAATTCAGTGTAAGATTAAAATTTCTGTGATTTTAGATTAATTTCTATTAGCCATCTGAAAACTCATCTTGAGCACTATGATTTATTAACTTATTTTTATGAGAATAATATTTTCAAAATATATGACTGGTTTTCTGTATTACAGTGAATCTCATGTCAAGAATCAGTATTACTTTTTGATAATAATAAGTTGGGAAGTATTTGTTTCTCTGTAGTACTTTATATACAACCTATCCATTAGGAAAGCAGAGTGAATATATCTCGCATATTCCTTTTGCTTTATATCCAGCTCCAAAACAGCTTCCTGATATTTCCAGAATAGGGAAAAATGACGTTTCAATAAAGATTCAAAGATTTCACATAGTACATATAAAGCAGATTTCTTTTAGAAATTTCTACTGCTTTTATTTAACTGGACGTGGATGATTCCACCCATGTTTGTCTTAGAAACTAGATTTGCTCCTTTGTATTTGCTCACCCACCTCATCTTCTCACTTGTAATTCTCTAGATTGCCTGACTATCTTTTTATGTATAATAGAGACTTAGATATTGGTCCATTTCACCTTACTGATTTTAGCATTTCCAAACCATAGTCTTATCTCAGTTGTGATAGAAAATGGGTTATTATGAGTAGGCATAATATCATCCACTGTCATCAGAAAGTTTCCGTTCCTGAACATAGGAAAGATAGTATGGTAGACCCCTGTAGTAAGTAACGCTGGTGTTAAGGGACCCAGAAAAAGTTCTAGAATGTAGTATAACATGTTTTGAGAAGAGGGTAATTCCCTTCACTATAAAAATGAAATACGCAATTTGAACACAAGTGTATCTGAAGTTAACCTTATGCATTTTCCCTCCTAACAAGAGTATCCAGAGTTTTGTTCAATCTGAGAGTCCCAGAATTTCAGTAATATTAAATACTATTAGTTTAATTTTTGTGACACTATGATTTTGTGTCATTTAGTATCTACAAATCTGAGAAAACACACGTAGGAGTACTTTTTTAAAATCAATAAAATATGATATCAATTTAAAAAGACTATTCACACTTAGGTACTATTTAAGTATTTTAATCAAAGTGTGTGCTCCGTACTTTTATAGATTTATCTTTCTTTATTCAGCTTATCTTTTACTGTGTGCCCATGTATTTCAATGCCCTAAGCTAATTGCAACTTCATTTAATACATGCATTGAAACAATACTTATATCACCTAAATAATTTCCCTTTAAGGTCATCATGCTACTGAACTATTTTTTGGTAGAGATTCTTAACTGGTAATTATTTTACACTGGGCAGAGGCTTCCCTTGTGGCTCAGCTGGTAAAGAATCCATCCACAATGCAGGAGACCTGAATTTGATCTCTGGGTTGGGTAGATCCCCTGGAGAAGGGAAAGGCTACCCACTCCAGTATTCTGGCCTCGAGAATTCCATGGACTATAGTCCATGGGGTCGCAAAGAGTCTGATGACAGCGACTTTCACTTTCCGAGTCACTGGGGGAAAACAAATATTATCAGTAGGCTCAAGCTGCGCAATGTTGCCGTGTAGTGGTAGTTACAGTTCCTGAACTGCTAAGATTCTAACTTGTTTTCAAACAGTTCCAGACACATAAAATAAGCAACTTAGTTCTGTAAGTTCAAAGTTGATTCTGATTCAGTTCATTTTCCCGTATTGATCTAGCTATAGGAGTTTCTTTGATAACCTAATTTTTATAGAGGTCATATAATAAAAATGCAGTTGTAGTTTATAAACTTTATATCATTAAATTAGTCTATTAAATTAAAATGTTTTATTGGCCTATGAATTAACATTTGAATTATAGATTGTTGTGAATCACCTATTGTAATTTTAATAGATAACAGTAAAAAGCTTTTATGCAGCTTAATTTTTATTGAAATTTACAATATCAGGTTTTCTTATATCACTGATTTACATGTATATCACTAAGTCCGAACTGATAATATAGGTCAGTATGTATGTTCACCTGGTATATGTCTGTTTTATTAAAATAACAAATATTTTAATCAAAAGAAAATTTTAAATTTCTGTTATTTTACTGTAATAACTGTAGAAATATGAAGAGTTAAGATCTGGCATCACTACCATATTACACTTACCCAATAGTGAGCTATCGCTTATAGAAGGTTGTTTTATTTATATTAACTAGTTCTTTTCTCCTGTGTCATAATCTGTAACAGGACACACAATCTCAGGCAAAAGAAGAGCATTTTTAGAAACTACAGTTAAAAATAATTCATGCTGCTGTCATAACTAGTGGCTTTATTGTTTTTGAGGCTAACTATAGTCAAAATTATGTTGTATATAATTATTTGGGGGGAGAATTTTTTTTTGACTTATGAATCTAAGTTTGACCATAAGAAGCTTTTGCGGAAGTGTACATAGGATTCAGTAATACCTTTTTTAATTCATGAAATACAGTTTCGAAGACTTGAACGTGTTTTTCATTTTTCGCAATATTATGAAGTCATTTCTTTCACAATAGCATTGAAAACATACAATTTGAGGAATGACTTATTAGATGTGAACAGTAGAAGCTACTGGAAAGTTTAATATATCCCAGTGGTGTAGCAGAAACACATTGCTCTAGATACTTTGACCTATAGGTCTGTCTTCAGCAAGTATCAGTTGACTACTTTCATATGCAAGGCACTATGCTAAATTCTGCAGGGAGTCAAAAGCCTTTGTTCTCAAGAAATTTTCAGTCACGTTAGAACAAGGCCCAAGACAAGTCAGAAATAAGTACAGAACAAATGTGCTACTAGTGCCATGGAGGAGATAAAAAGCTATCAAGATTCAAAAGAGAAAAACTATAGATGGTTTTAGCAATCAGGATAAACTTCATGAGGACGACAGCACCTGAGATGGAGAATAAACACCATCTAAGTAGGTAGAGAAAAGGCAAGGATAGCAATCAGAAAGAAGAGCATAGGCAAGTGCCAAGTATGTATGGAGAACACTGAATAGCTTGGTTTATTTCCCACAGTGAACTGAAGCAAGGCAGCACTGGCAGAAGGGGCCAGGATGGTAGGCTGAAGATGTTTTGTGGAGAATTTTATAAACCTGAGTAAAGGAACCATTGTGGATTTTTAAGGTAGAGGTGATAGAATTAAAAGTGTACTTTGTAAAATTTGAGTTGTGATAGAACAATGACAGAGTGAAGGTGGGGCGGTCTCTTGGGAATTGTAGATGAATGGTGATAAATGCCTGAAATAGGATCATGGAACTTGATCAGTAATGGAAAGAAGAAGATAGAAATATTAGAATAATGTAGGACTTGTCATCCCATCGAGACATGCAGTTGAAGTGAAAGGGAAGAACCAAAAATGCGACTCATGTCAAATGTTATTCCCGAGGAGAATGGGGTTGGCATTCTATATAAATAGTGCCATTAGAAGAATTTAGAGACTTGGGGAAATGGTGTGTTTTGATTTAATAGGAAAAAATTTAAATATAAATAGTGCCATAGGAAAAAATTTCATGAAGCATTTGGAAATGCATTCCAAGAGAGAAGAGGCCAGAGCTTGAAACAAACTTTAAGATTGGTCACAGAGAACAAGGTAACTGTAGACAAGAGAGGGTTTATTAGTAGAATTTATAAGTATCCCTGAATATACCTGGGATTGAGTTAAGAATGAGCCAGGTCCAGGTTAATGAAAAATGCCTAAGTTGAATGTTGATTCCAGTTAAAATAGCATTTAAGGAAAATAAAAGCTAAATTTTTATGGATTAAGGCTTTCATATGGACAGATTTGAAGAAGAAAGTCCATCATACGGTAAATTTGAAGGTAGAATCAGAGTACTTATAAATGCATTTTTTTAATCTAGGAAATTGAAAATACCCACTCTGCTGGTATTGCCTAATCGTGAACTATATTATACCAAAGGAAGAGGCAGCACATGAGAAAAGGTGGTGGTGGTGGTGTAGTCGCTAAGTCATATCCAACTTTTGTGACCCCAAGGACTGTAGCCTACCAGGCTCCTCTGTCCATGGGATTCTCCAGGCAAGAATAGTGGAGTGGGTTACCATTTCCTTCTCCAGGTTTCCATTTCCTTCTCCATGAGAAAAGGTAGTAATGACTAAAGTTGGAAAAGCAGCCAAGATACCAGCAGAGAGCTACACCGAAACTGCAGAGATCATGCATCCAAAAACCCCCTGGCTGCCCCCAGCTCAGTTCTCACAAGTGTGGATTTTTCCCTTTGTGTTTCATTTATGAGCAATGGGCAAAATTGTTAGCATAAAAGTACATTGTTTTTCTTTTCAGTTAAAATTAAAAATGCTTTAGATTTTTCTCTTTTTGCAGATTAACTATTTGATAAAATTTAAAACAAACTAAATGGACTGCCCTGGTGGTTCAGATGGTAAAGAATCCACCTGCAATGCGAGAGACTTGGGTTCAATCCCTGGGTTGAAAAGTATTCTGACCCGGAGAATTCCACGTACCATATGGTCCATGGGGTCGCAAAGAGTCGGATACAACTGAGTGACTTTCACTCACTCTTACCAAACTAAAAACGTGATTATTTTATAACTTGAGTAATCTCACAACATTTGAAATCATTTCAGACATAAAAGATAATTCCTTCAGCCGATCACGGAGCTCAAGTGTAACCAGCATTGATAAAGAATCCCGGGAAGCAATCTCTGCTCTTCATTTCTGTGAAACTTTTACTCGAAAGACAGATTCAGCCCCTTCCCCGTGTTTGTGGGTTGGTACTACACTGGGAACAGTGCTTGTCATCGCACTGAACCTTCCCCCGGGAGGAGAGCAAAGACTTCTTCAGCCAGTGATTGTGTCTCCGAGTGGTATGTATGCTCTGCTGCTGGACTACCCTTGAAAGTTTGCTTTACTATAATTTAATTGAAGCCTTGCTTTTCATCTTTGAATCAGTCTAAGAATTCTGAATGGAGATAGTTACAGTCTTTTGCTTTTAACTGAAGGAATTCATGGATTAAGATTCCAGAATATCATTTACTTATACAGCCATTCAAGTTTTGCATTTTTTTAAACATTAGGATCATGTCTAAGATGATTACTATGTAGAAAATGAAAACAAAATACTGTTGTTCTGTCTCATTCTAGGATACCTTGAAATAGTATGTTCTGTAAGCAAAAGGATAGTACATATGTAGGGAAAAAACTGAAAAGTTTTTTAAATATTGCACACTTAGCTATTTTTAATCTCTTAAGTGTGAAGTCTTAAGATCGTCTTTCTTCTTTGAAGAATTAGAAAAGGTAATTTAACAAAAAATTTTAAGAAGAAAAAATTTATACTCTTCCTATATTAAAAATGAGAGGGAAAAAAGCATGATTTTGCTCTCTAGCATATTCCTTGTTTATATATTATACATGTAGTATTTTAAATTTTCTAGTAGCCATATTAAAATGTAAAAGAAACAAGTGAAATTAATTTTAGTATAACAAATTTCATTTAGCCCAGTCTATGCAAAATGCTAAATCATTTTAGCATGTAATCAGTATTTTAATATTATTGAGTTATTTTATTATAATTTTACTGTGCTAAGCCTTCAAATCCAGCCTATATTTCACTCTTACAGCATGCCACAGTGTGGATGAGCCACAGTTCACATGGCTAGGCACTGGGCTGCCATATTGGACCTTGCAGCCCTAGATGCCGTCTACTTACATTCAACGATAGTACACTTGGCAGGTGTGGGTATGAGACCTAGTTCTAGACATCCCAGCATTTATCAGTCTTGTAACACTTATTGAGATCTTTTTCCAGATTCAGATACCATGCTTGAGGTTTGAATCCTGTCAGCGAGCCAGTATATAGTTTTGGTTCAGTATATATTCTACGTATTTTTGAGTGTCTAGTGTTTGTCAGAGTTGGAATAAACATATTTACTGTCTGGAGTAAAATACTTTTTATTTACTGAAATGGCAATTTTAGGTACTATATTGCGGTTAAAAGGGGCGATCCTGAGAATGGCGTTCCTGGATTCCACAGGCTGCTTAGTGCCACCTGCACATGAACCCTGGAAAGAACACAATGTCCCTGAAGAAAAGGATGAGAAAGAGAAATTGAAGAAAAGAAGACCTGTCTCTGTATCTCCCTCCTCCTCTCAGGAAATCAGTGAAAACCAGTATGCAGTAATATGCTCTGAAAAGCAAGCAAAAGTGATCTCATTGCCAAGCCAGAACTGTGCTTACAAGCAGAACATCACAGAGACCTCATTTGTGCTTCGTGGGGACATTGTGTCATTAAGTAACGGCATCTGCCTTGCCTGCTTCTGTGCCAATGGACACATCATGACTTTCAGGTAAGAGGTTTTTGTTTGTTTGTTTTTTAAACACAAATATAGCATTTCCTCCGGTCAGAACGTAATATTGCAGAATTGTATTCAGTTTGGAGAAGTGCTTTTAATTTGCTTACAGTCATATACACTGAGAATTTAGTTTCATTCAGTTACTTGTGAACAAGTACATGAGGAAAAGAAATCAGTTTTATCTCCCACTCAGGTATACTAAATCATGAGGTTTAGAAGGTCCCTGCCATTTTTACTTCCTGTAGTATTTGTTCAAGACTAAAGCCTTCCTGTCTGTTAATAAGTTTTTCATTGTATTCTCAAGTTTGCCGAGTTTAAGGCCTCTGCTGGATGTGTATTACTTGCCCCTTACCAACATGCGGATAGCCAGAACGTTCTGCTTCACCAACAACGGACAAGCCTTGTACCTTGTCTCACCTACAGAAATCCAGAGACTCACTTACAGTCAAGAAACCTGTGAGAATCTTCAGGTAAGTAACAAAACTATCACTATCATTTGTTCAGAGGTAAAATATTTTCTAAGGTCCCTTACATTGTCCATCCCTTCTACTCCATGAGAAAATTCAAAGCTTTTCTTGAGAACTTGAGAGCATATGCTTTGATACTGGTAATAAAGTGTCTTCATCAGATTCCTGTTATAAAAGGGACTCATCTCATCAATCCATATTTTTTCTCACCAGTGATGTCAAAGAAATACAAAATACTACATCTGTTTTATACCACTCTCCACACAGAATAAATATCTATTATATAGAAACAAAAGAAAAATCCTTTTTAAAGGCATATGTTGATGTGAAAATATATCTATTTTAGGACAAATTGTGTCATTCCTTTTAATATACTCTGTATTCAAAGGATATATACAGATTATCAGAAAAAATAAGATTTGATAATTTTCTTCTAAATATTTTTGTTGATCTATTTGTGAGAGATTATGAAATCTTTATAAAACTGTATCTTTAAAAGTATTGAGTGCTTTATGTGCTTGTATATTTGTGAGAAATGATCAGTTTAGCTTGAACTTTTTAAACAAAACTGCTCTTTAAATATTAGAGCTAAAATATTCATTGATA
The DNA here is from genome assembly GCF_023091745.1 of Budorcas taxicolor. NCBI lineage: Eukaryota > Metazoa > Chordata > Mammalia > Artiodactyla > Bovidae > Budorcas > Budorcas taxicolor. Next base: position 75,858,279 of record NC_068918.1, read on the forward strand.
TTTAGAGAAACCATTATCTAAGGGAACTTTATTGTGAAAGTTTTTAGTTAATTAGCCATATTTTACTGGTTTATAAATTTAAACTTGTGACTTATTTTTAGAATATGAGCTTTGGAGTCAAGAAGAATGAATTTAAGTCCTAGCTTTGCTAGTTACACAGTTATGTGACCTTAGACAAGTTAGTATGTCTGAACTTCATTATATTTAAAATGAGGATAGAAATAATATCTAATGTCATAGGATCTGTTATAAATTAAAGGAGACAGTACACATAAAGTTCTTACTAGCACAGTGCTCAGTAGAAAGTACGTGCTCTCACATGTTAGTAGTATTATTTCAGTAAGGTAGACTATACTAAAAACATACTCCTGATATTACAGACCTTGAGAGTGAAACAAAATTACAGTTATAACTGTACTACAATTAGAACTATATTCTGGTAGCTCAGCTGATAAAGAATCCACCTACAATGCAGGAGACCCCGGGTCAATTTCTGGGTCGGAGAGAGCCCCTGGAGAAGGAATAGGCTGTCTACTCCAGTATTCTTGGGCTTCCCTGGTGGCTCAGGAATCCACCTGCAATGCAGGAGACCTGGGTTCAATCCCTGGGTTGGGAAGATCCCCTGGAGGAGGGCATGGCAACCCACTCCAATATTCTTGCCTGGATAATCCCCAGGAACAGGGGAGCCTGGTAGGCTCCAGTCCATGGGGTTGCAAAGAATTGGACACAACTGAGTGCCTAAGCATGTATACTTAAAAGTTTAGTAGGAACATAGAAGATATAAAGACCAAAATTGAACTTCTAGAGATAAAAATCTACAGTGTTAGAGATGGAAAATATACTGGATGGAATTAACATCAGATTAGACATTAGAGAAGAAAAGATTAAGTAACTTGAAAGCATAGCAATAGAGAAAAACAATTGAGTGTTTATACTTGAAAAAATTATAGCACTAAAACATCTGTATTCAAAAAGACATGACATGTATGCTCTGTCATGTCCGACTCTGCGGAAAGAAGTTGTCCTCAAATCAGTGACTTCAGCTTCCACCTTAGAAACTGAAAAAGAAGAGCAAGTTAAACCCAAAGTAAACAGAAGAAAGAAAATAGTGAATATCCAAGTGGAAATTGATGAGACAGAAAATGTCAATGAAGTCAAAAACTTGATCTCTGAAACCAATAAAATTGATCTCAAGTCAAACTGATTGCGAAGAAAGAAGTATATCAAGAATGAGAGAAGTGACTTCTGTAGATTCTACAAATGCTAATTAAAATGGATAATAAGGAAATACTATGAACAGCTTTAGGCCAGTAAATTAAAAAAACTTAGGAAATGGGCAAATGTAGTGTGAGACACATATTACCAAAGTTCACTCAAGAAAAAAATAGATAACCCAGAGAATACTATAGGAAAATTGAAGTTAGAAACCTTGGACAAAGAAAATTGAGGCCTCAGTGGCTTCTTTTGTGAATTCTGTCAACATTTCAGGAAGAAATAGTACCAGTTCTATTTAAAACTCTCAAAAGTTAAAGAGTGGAAATGCTTCCCAACTTGTTAATGATATGTTCATAGAACATGTTACTAAAACCAATGATTTTAAAGTAAAGAAAATTACATATAGATCAATATTCTTTACAAATATAGGTGTTAAAATTCTAAGCAAAATTTTAGCAAATTGAACCTAACAGTATATCAGATGGATAATTCTGGTCATGATAATTCATCATAACCAAATAAGATTTATCCCAGGAATGTAGAGTTGACTTCACGTTTATAAATCTATCTATGGAATTCACATTAGTAAATTTAAAAAACAAGAAGCAGTTGATAAAATTCAACATCCATTCCTGATTAAAGAAAAGTCACACAAGGTATAAATGGGAACTTAAAAGGCATCTAGGAAAATCTACACCTGACATAATACTTAGTGTTAAGACAGTCCCGTGAATATTGGTGTTTTCATTTTCTTCAGCTATATACCCCGAAGTGGAATTGCTGGATCGTAAAGTAGTTCTAATTTTTTGGAGAACTTCTATGCAGTTTTCCATAGTGGCTGCACCAGTTCACATTCCTGCCAGCTGTGTGCTAAATTGCCATCAGCAGTTTCCTTCCCTCCACATCCTTACCAGCATTTGTTATTTGTGGACTTTTTGATGGTAGCCAAGATAAGGAAGAACCTAAGTGTCCCATCAGCAGATGAATGGATAAAGAAAATGTGATAGATAGATAGATATACACACACATATACATACATATGATGGAATACTACTTAGCCAAAATAAGAATGAAATTTTACCAGTTACCTATATAGACATGGAAGGTATTATGCTTAGTGAAATAAGTCAGAGAAAGGCATACAGTATATTATCACTTATATGTGAAATCTAAAAAATAAATATATATAATAAAACAGAAACAGACTCACACATGTAGAAAACTAACTAGGTGTTACCAGCGGGTAGAGGGCAAGAAAGAACAGCAATATAAGGGTAAGGGATTACAACTATGTATAAAATAAATAAGCTATAAGGATATATTGTACAGCATGGGGATTACAGCCCATATTTTATCATAACTTTATTTTTTTTAACTTTTATTTATTTATTTGGCTGCTTCAGGTCTTAGTTCTATCTTCATTGTAGTATGCAGGATCTTTAACTGCAGCATGTAGGATCTAGTTGCCTGACCAGGAATCAAACCCAGGCCCCCTGCATTGAGAGTACAGTCTTAGCTACTGGACCACCAGGAAAGGCCCAATTTCGTAATAAGTTTAAATGGAGTATGATCTATACAAATATTGAATCACTATGTTGTACATCTTAAAGTAATAAAAATAAGTCAACTAATAAAATATTACAGTTCAGTTTAAGAAAAAAGTGATAAAGCATATGCATTGACTCATTCGTGAAATTAGTTTCCTGTATTTTATCACTTGTTTATTAACACAAAGGAGATACAGTTGTCTAACATCAGACAAATATATTTGTTTCTGTACCTTCATATTTTAGATTAGTTTAAAAGTTCCAGACATTGTTTCAGATGTATTACTATTACTAGATGTAGAGAAATATCACAGGTAATAAAAATCTATTTAGATTTCACCATTGTTTATTAGTCATTAGTTAATTATCCTAAAGAATGTGTTTATCATAATTAAAATTTTTATTTAAATACAAATGAAAAGTATTTAAGATACTATTCAATGGTATTGAAATACATACCTTTTTAACATCAGTATTCCTCACCAAATCCTAATACTAACCATAGACTGTGCAGACTCTAAAAATGCCTAATTTTAAACTTCCTTTAAAGATATGTTCACAATGGTAATCTAAAGATAAATTACTTCATATTTTCTAATTTGTTTCATCTCCATGTGAAAGGAGGTTTTTCTATTTAATGTATACATCATTCAGTATCTAATCTTGGCATTTTGTGTTATCTTTAACTCATTAAAGATAATCTTCATTATCTTTACTGGTAGCATTCCTGAGAGGTAAGTATTAATATTACTTCTTTATCATATAGTTAAGGAAACCAGTTCTCTGAGAGACTGATTTGCCAAAGATCCCTCTGCATGTAGAAGCCAGAGGTGAGAATCAAACCCAGGTCCATGTGGTTCCAGTTTGTACTCCTCCCAGTACACTACAGTGACTCTTTTTTTTAATTTTTTTTCTTTTTTTTTACTTTGCAATACTGTGTTGGTTTTGCCATACATTGACATGAATCCACCACAGGTGTACATGAGTTCCCAACCCTGAACCCCCCTCCCACCACCCTCCGCATATCATCTCTCTGGGTCATTCCAGTGCACTAGCCCCAAGCATCCTGTATCCTGTATCGAACCTAGACTAGCGATTCATTTCTTACATGGTAGTATACATGTTTCAATGCCATTCTCCCAAATCATCCCACCCTCTCCCTCTCTCTCTGAGTCCAAAAGTCTGTTCTTTACATCTGTGTCTCTTTTGCTGTCTCACATACAGGGTTATCATTACCATCTTTCTAAATTCCATATATATGTGTTAATATACTGTATTGGTGTTTTTCTTTCTGGCTTACTTCACTCTGTATAATCGGCTCCAGTTTCATCCACCTCGTTAGAACTGGTTCAAATGTATTCTTTTTAATAGCTGAGTAATACTCCATTGTGTATATGTACCACAGCTTTCTTATCCATTCATCTGCTGATGGACATCTAGGTTGCTTCCACGTCCTGGCTATTATAAACAGTGCTGTGATGAATATTGGGGTACATGTGTCTCTTTCAATTCTGGTTTGCTCGGTGTGTATGCCCAGCAGTGGGATTGCTGGGTCATAAGGCAGTTCTATTTCCAGTTTTTTAAGGAATCGCCACACTGTTCTCTATAGTGGCTGTACTAGTTTGCATTCCCACCAACAGTATAAGAGGGTTCCCTTTTCTCCACACCCTCTCCAGCATTTATTGCTTGTAGACTTTTGGATCAGAGCCATTCTGACTGCTGTGAAATGGTACCTCATTGTGGTTTTGATTTGCATTTCTCTGATAATGAGTGATGTTGAGCATCTTTTCATGTGTTTGTTAGCCATCCATATGTCTTCTTTGGAGAAATGTCTATTTAGTTCTTTGGCCCATTTTTTGATTGGGTCGTTTATTTTTCTGGAATTAAGCTGCAGAAGTTGCTTGTATATTTTTGAGATTAGTTGTTTGTCAGTTGCTTCATTTGCTATTATTTTCTCCCATTCCAAAGTCTGTCTTTTCACCTTGCTTATAGTTTCCTTTGTTGTGCAGAAGCTTTTAATTATAATTAGATCCCATTTGTTTATTTTTGCTTTTATTTCCAGAATTCTGGGAGGTGGATCATAGAGGATCCTGCTGTGATTTATGTCTGAGAGTGTTTTGCCTATGTTCTCCTCTAGGAGTTTTATAGTTTCTGGTCTTACATTTAGATCTTTAATCCATTTTGAGTTTATTTTTGTGAATGGTGTTAGAAAGTGTTCTAGTTTCATTCTTTTACAAGTGGTTGACCAATTTTCCCAGCACCACTTGTTAAAGAGATTGTCTTTAATCCATTGTATATTCTTGCCTCCTTGGTCGAAGATAAGGTGTCCATAGGTGTGTGGATTTATCTCTGGGCTTTCTATTGTGTTCCATTGATCTATATTTCTGTCTTTGTGCCAGTACCATACTGTCTTGATGACTGTGGCTTTGTAGTAGAGCCTGAAGTCAGGCAGGTTGATTCCTCCAGTTCCATTCTTCTTTCTCAAGATTGCTTTGGTTATTCGAGGTTTTTTGTATTTCCATACAAATTGTGAAATTATTTGTTCTAGCTGTGTGAAAAATACCGCTGCTAGCTTGATAGGGATTACATTGAATCTGTAGATTGCCTTAGGTAGTGTACTCATTTTCACTGTATTGATTCTTCTGATCCATGAACATGGTGTATTTCTCCATCTATTAGTGTCCTCTTTGATTTCTTTCATCAGTGTTTTATAGTTTTCTATATATAGGTCTTTAGTTTCTTTAGGTAGATATATTCCCAAGTATTTTATTCTTTTCGTTGCAATGGTGAATGGAATTGTTTCCTTAATTTCTTTTTCTACTTTATCATTATTAGTGTATAGGAATGCAAGGGATTTCTGTGTGTTGATTTTATATCCCGCAACTTTACTATATTCATTGATTAGCTCTAATAATTTTCTGGTGGAGTCTTTAGGGTTTTCTATGTAGAGGATCATGTTATCTGCAAACAGAGTTTTACTTCTTCTTTTCCAATCTGGATTCCTTTTATTTCTTTTTCTGCTCTGATTGCTGTGGCCAAAACTTCCAGAACTGTGTTGAATAGTAGCGGTGAAAGTGGGCACCCTTGTCTTGTTCCTGACTTTAGGGGAAATGCTTTCAATTTTTCACCATTGAGGATAATGTTTGCTGTGGGTTTGTCATATATTTACAACTATAATCTCTGCATTTTAAATATCCTACTTTATACTTATAAAATTATGTGATCATTAAACAATAAGTAAATTAAGAAGAGTAAACCACAATTCTAAAGTGAGGTAAATTTGAAAGAGCATATTTTTATGCTGTGACTCTATATATGTCTTATTACTCTATGCTGTGACTCTATATATGTCTATATATGTCTTATTATTGATTTATCATAAAAGACACTCAAATGGTAGCTGTTTGCAGTTTGTTATATTGACTTAATAAATGCAGTTTAAATTATAATCTGCAGAGTATTGTATAAAAAATATTGGAAATATGTCTAAAATCACCTTTGTTATACAGGCAAATGTAAACGTGAATTAAATAATAGGTATTAGTATATTCTCTGGTGGATTTTAACAGGTTTGATTTATTGACTTTAGGGAGTTTTTCATTCTAGTTTTACTCCCCTTTATCGAAATCCAAAGGAAAGAAAATTTAAATGTAAAGCCTTCAGTCCACTTCAGCCTTATAAGTGAAACTCTGTGTTGTATATTGTTAACGTTATCTCCTTTCATTTATAATCTGGTTGGGGAGACAACATTAATATGGGTGTATCTGGGAATTCACTGGCAGTCAGTGGTTAAGACTCCATGCTCTCACTGCTGAGGGCCTGGCCTCAATCTCTGGTCAGGGAATTAAGATCCCACAAAACAAAAAATGAAAAAAAGGAATATGGATATATCTAAAAGTAAAATCTTGGGACATCCTTTATTAACTTGCTTAGCCCAGCCCTAAGAAAGAAACTAAAAATATATATATTTTTAGCTCGAACTATAATGTAATATCAGACAGAACTACCTGGAACCGATTATGTACTCGTCATTTCTATCATAGCTACTTCTATTTACTGGGCAGAAATGCAATCCCAAGCCTTACTATACTTTTATTTTGCTTTTAAAGCTTCCCAGAGTTGCCTTGTAAATAATATTGCTACCATCCTTCTTTTATAGAAACTTCTCTTCCCTCTTTATGTCTCATCTACAAAGTCAGTAAAATGTCAGCAGTTTTTCTTGTCTGCTGACTTACCTTTACCGTTTCTGAAGAATATTGACAAAAATTTCAGGAAAATCTGACAGTATAGAAAGAAGCCTTTCCATCTCTCAGCCAGATTTCTGGAATTCCAGGTGTATGTTGGCATAATTCTGTTCCCAGCATATGTTTATGAAAAAAGATGTGTGTCTTTCTAAACTACTAATTTTCTGACTCAGTTATCATTACACTAGACTTCAGTTTGCTAATATATTTTCTTATTTCTAATGTAAGAAGACTTAGTTATTAATACAGTTACCAATTCTTAATAATAAGAGTTATAGTTATATGAACATTTTATCATAAAGATTAGAATCTCCTTACAGTTTAAGCTTAAATCATCTTTGCTTAAAATGTGAAGAAAGTAATCTAGCCAAAGTAGCAAACAACAAGTTACTCTTAGTCAAGTTCATCTTAATTTACTGTTTGACCAAATCAGACTGTTCTAGATCTGATCATTTGAAATGTGCTCATTAATTGTGAACCTCAACAGCTAATGTTATAAGTCTTAGTTAAAGAGTTTACAGTGCTGGTTTTGTGATTATAGTTTCGTGTCCCTGAAACTTTAACAGTTACAATTTGCTTTGATTCTAAAGGAAATGTTGGGTGAACTCTTCACTCCTGTAGAAACACCTGAAGCACCAAACAGGGGATTCTTTAAAGGCTTGTTTGGAGGTGGTGCACAATCTCTCGATAGAGAAGAACTATGTAAGTTGATTTATTTAATTTGGATAATATATCTATAAAACAAACATTCAAGCCATGTAAATTTTTCTTACGTGTATAAATTTATGTTCACCTTTTTCCTCTCTGTCACGACAACTGATGGATCCATCTTTTAGCAAAATGCATAAAATTGTTTTCTGCCATATTCTAACTCAAATCAGGGGAATAGTTTACTCAGCAAATCAAAATCAGCATGGCTTCAGGCTAAAAAGGAATAAGCTTTAAGTGAGTAATTTGAAAACATTTTCTAACTTTTGTTAAATATGATCTTTATTATTATTTTAATTCTGTAATGGACTTTAGTTGATAACCTTAACTTTGAAAAAATTTTTACGTAAACATTTATTTTATCTTCTAAAACTTCCAGAACTACTGTCATTGCACTTAGAAGATTATTTAAAATGTAAAGTCTGGTTCGTGTACCATCTTCCATAGAATTGGCACAGATTGGAAGTTGGTCCTTGAATGAACTAGTAAATTGATGAATGTTTCACCTTTCTTTCAAATAGGAGCTATTAGCTATTCTTGAATTTTTATTTTCTTTTATTCTTTGTATTGTACTAGAATATTCTAAAATTTTATTTTTCTGTTCAGTTTACTAGAAAAACTGTAAGACTAAATATTAGCAAGTAAGAGTGTAGTAGTTTCATTTTAAAAATTTATCCTAATGATTGGTCAGTCATCTGGGTAATGAGGATTGTCAGTTTTAATTCATTTAAAAAATGAGGACTGCTCTTCAAGTCATGGGGGACTGATTATTTAGAATAACATTCTTACCAAAATTAATTGATCAAGCTGTACAAAATTCAATTTTTATAAACATCAGTGAGCTAATGATATAATGAAGACAGTATACATGGGGAAAGGTGGTAAGCATTGCAACCTGAGGCCACTTTTGCCCTGGAGTACTTTGCTACAGCAAGCTGCAGTTCTGAACTGTGTTAAGACCAGCCAGGTAGGCTCCCAGAATTGGCTAAGGTGGCAACCCTGATAAATAACGCTTCCTCTTTGAAAGGACCCCAAGGACCAAGGGCCATAGCTTAAGAGTAAAACTGATGTGAGCATATACACAAATAAATATTTAATGAAGCCCTTATCAACTCGCTGCCCCAAACTTTGTAACTTATTCTAAATTTTATTTGGGAATTCAAAAAGTCTCACCTTCTCTGTTTAACACTGTACTAGAGTCTTTAACCAGGGCATTTAGGCAAAAAGAGAGTATAGTTGGCATGCAGTTGGAATGGAAGGAATGAAACTGTCTCTCTTTGCAGATGACAGCCCTGCCTATAGAAAATCTTAAGGAAACCACACACACAGTGGTTCTAACTACTGGTGGTTAGGACTCAGCGCTTTCACTGCCATGGCCCTGGGCTCTCAATCCCTGGTTGGGGAACTAAGATCCTGCAAGCTGCACTGTGCAGCCAAAATAAATTTTTAATTAAAAAATAAAACACATTCTAGGCAATAAACAAGTTCAGCAAGCTTTTAGGATACAAGGTCCATATAAAGAGTCAATTGCATTTCTATACACTAGCAATAGACAAACCAAAAATTAAATTAAGAAAGGAGTTTTGTTTATCAAAAAGATGAAATACCAGAACATACACTAAAAAAATATCCTAAAAAATTCAAACATCATTTAAAGAATTAAGACATAAATAAATGGATTAATATCTACGTTCATGGATTGGAAAATTTAATATTGCTGAGACGGCAGTGCTCCCCATATTGATCTATATATTCAACACAATCCTTGTCAAAGTCCAAGCTGGTTTTTTGAAGAAAGAAATAAGCTGTTTCTAAGATTCATATGGAAATGGAAAGGATGCAAAATAGCCACACACATACACACACACAAAATTTTTTTAAGAAAAAAGATCTTAGTTACATTTTGATTTCCGGTGTTGTTGCAAATCAGGAATCAATCAAGATAGTGTGGTACAGGCATTCGGATGGATACATAGACCAATGGAAAAGAATTGAGAGTCCAGAAATAAGCCCATTCATGTATGGTCAGTTGATTTTCTACATGGATGCCAAGAAACTCCAATGCTGAAAGATTGGTCTTTTAACAGATGGTGTTGGGACAGTGGATATCCACATGCAAGAGAATCTGACTCACACCATACACAAAAATTAATAACTCAAAATGAATCAAAGACCTTAATGTAAGAGATAAAACTATAAAACTCTTAGAAGAAAACCTAAGTATAAATCTTTGCGACCTTAGATTACACAGTGGTTTCTCAGATATGACACCTAAATCAAAACCAACCAAAGAAAACAATAAATTGTGTTCTAAAATTAGAAGTCAGAAAACATAATGATATCTGTTGAGTCTAATAGCCAGAGTGTTAAAAAAAATTCTTAAATTTTTTTTATTCTTACTCAACAGTAAAAAGCCAAATAGTACAATTTTAAATGGGCAAAGGGTTTGAATAGACTTTTCTCCAAAGAAAACATACAAATTGCCAATAAACGCATGCAAAGATCCTCAATATCATTTGTCATTAGAGAAATGCAAGTCAAAACCACAATGAAATACCACTTCACAGGATGGTTGTATTCAGAAAGATGATCTTCTTAAGAATATGGAGAAATTGGAACCCTTACAAGTTGCTGGTGGAAATATAAAATAGTGTAACCTCTTTGGAATACTCCAGCAATTTCTCAAGAAGTTAAACATGAAATTACATGACCCAACAATTCCATTACTAAGTGTACACCCAAGAGAATTGAAAACATGTGTTCACACAAAAACTTGTGCAGATGTTCATAGCAGCATTATTCATAACAGCCAAAAAGTGGCAACAACTCAAATGCTCATCAACTGATGAATATATAAACAAAATGTTATATATCCATATCCATGCAATAGAATATTACTCGGTTATTGAAAAGGATGAAGTACTGCCACATGCTACCATATGATTGAATCTTGACATTAAGTGAAAGAAGCCAGACACAAAGGCCACACAGTGTGTGAATCATCTGTATGAAATGTTCAGAAGAGGAAAATTTATGGAGACAGAGGAGATTATTGATTGCCAAGGACTGAGATAAGGGGGAAACGGAAAGTGGCTGCTAATAATCATGCAGTTGTTTGGGTGGTTTGTTTTGAGAATGAAAATCCTTGATAATTAGTAGTTGTACAACCTGAATAAACTTCAAGTTACTGAATTGTTTAGGAGCAAATTTTATGGTATGAATTACATTTCTAAAGAAAGAAATGTATCTTAAAGTAAGAAGGAATCTGACATCAGTTTTTAACAGAATTTTAAAGACTTGCAGTCATGAGGTTGTTAGGTCATGAGGGTCTAGGTTGCGAAGGGAAAGGAAGCAATCAATTCCTGAGATCTGTTGAAGACAAACGTGATCTATTTGGTAAGCAACAAGATAAATGGATAGAAAGAAAGGAATGTGGTTATGTACACCTTTTGGAGACTGAAAAGAAATACTGAATAAATTCTACATTTTTCTTCTAAGCCGAAGCATAGTATTTCAAGTGTGAGGAAAGTACAGAGTGAATAAAACAAATACGTATATTTAAATCTGTGTCTTTGAATTTAAATATATTTAATTTATCTTTAATTTTTGGACACTTAAGAGTGATTTTTTTCACTGTTTTTAAAGTGGTATCAGTATACCCATCATCCATTCCAACAAATAATTGTCACTTTTTTTGCTCAAGTTCTAGTATATGAACTAGAATGAAATATTTATTAATATATGTTGTATTTCTATATACTTGAAAAGTATCTAAAAGTTCATTGTTAAAACAATCATAATAAAATACATAATAATTACAAAGTAAAATATAAAAATACTTCAGTTACATTGTCAGTCAAGTGTGTTTTAATGCTATCAGGAGATAGAATTTTCTATTAATTAAAGTTTTCATTTTCTGGGTTACTCTTTCATGTATCAAATCATTCAGTTGGAGAATCGTCCTCAGGAAAGGCTTCAAGGAGTCTTGCTCAGCACATCCCTGGCCCTGGTGGCATTGAAGGCGTAAAAGGAGCGGCATCTGGAGTTGTTGGTGAACTCGCACGAGCGAGGCTGGCACTGGACGAGAGAGGGCAGAAACTTAGCGACCTGGAAGAAAGAACAGCAGCTATGTTATCCAGTGCAGATTCATTCTCTAAACATGCTCATGAGGTATGTCTGTCAAACAGATACTTAAGCCAAAAAGCCTAGATAAAGCAAGTATGAAAATTATTGTATTTTTATATCTGTTGTATTTTGACACATAAATTTTCTTCTCATATCCTCAGTATGGTTGCAGATTCCTAAATTTTGCCACTAGAGGGAACCATTACAAGACTCTCAGTAGCCTTTGATCTCTTAACTGAAGTTTATGAATTTTGAAGGAACCTGCTCCCCCTTCAGGCTTTTTTTTAAACAAAACCAGTGGCTTTGCAGTAGTTACTTAGGGAATACAATAAAAACAAAGTTAATTTTCCTAAATTCCTCAGATTCTACTACTAACTTCTCCTAGAAAAGAAAATAATTTGTCTCTTGATTCTTTAGGTAGATTTAATCCAGTGAAGCGATACTAAATGTGTCTGTAGACCAGTTCATGCAGAGGAGTAGTGTGCATTTTTGCAGTGAATTCATCTTGATGAATGAGGAAGCTCTGGTGAAGGTTAGAAACAGACTGTGAAGTAAGGGAGCCCTAATTGGCCTCTTACAAATACACTTTGTTAGCCAGAATAACACCCTTGAAAAACTGAATTTAAAGTCTGTTAGGTGGAATGGCGGAGAACGCAATGGCACCCCAGTCCAGTACTCTTGCCTGGAAGATCCCATGGGCAGAGGAGCCTGGTAGGCTGCAGTCCATTGGGTCTCGAGTCAGACACGACTGAGCGACTTTACTTTCACTTTCCACTTTCATGCATTGGAGAAGGAAATGGCAACCCACTCCGGTGTTCTCGCCCAAAGAATCCCAGGGACGGGGGAGCCTGGCAGGCTCTGGGGTCACACAGAGTCGGACACGACTGAAGCGACTTAGCAGCAGCAGGTGGAATGGGGTACGTGTTTCTCATTTTGACAGCTCTGCAACTCGCTGATACTTCATACCGGGTTACTTCTCACATTTAGCTCCTAGCCTAGCCCTCAAAGACATTTTGCTTTTATTACCTGAAGACACCAAATTAAGGTTGTTTTTACATTTGAGTACCCAGTCTGTCAGTAATAGCTCTTCTTTAAATTTTAGGTCAAAAGCCATCTCTTCCTTGCTCAATAATGTTGACAGCTAGCATGTATGAAAGAGGTAACTTGGCCTAAGAGAGATTTTTCCAGGTTTTCAAAGAGATTTTTGTGAGTCCTTGTCTTAGGCCCACACACCTCAGATAAAGAAAGGCTAGTGCCTTCAAATCTAAGTCAAGACTTATGTTCACATAACAATGAACCTGACTGATCTCTAAGGCATGTAACATTTCAGCCAGCCTCAGAATCTATCTACAGTCTAAATATTTAGCCAAGAGCTCAATACCTAGCTGTTAGCTTTTCCCTTCTATCAAATGTTCCTCAGCCATATTTGAGAGTATAGAAAAGACAGTACATTGAGTTGGTTAAATCATGGGTTTTTGGGTTAGACTACATGGGTTCAAATCCCAGTTTCACCACTGTGTTATCTTGGCTAACCTCTTTAAGCCTTAGTTTCTTCATTTGTAAAACAGGAAGATTAACAATGCCCAGCACATAGAGTTGTTGTGAGGATCAAGCGAATCCATGCAGGGAAAGTACATGGCTCAGAGTCAGCTACTCAGCAAACTGTAGATGGCAGCAGGACTGGTCTCAGCCTTTCCTTCTGCAGGTTTTTTAAGCTTTATTTTTAATTCAGTTAAGAGAACTGAAAGTTACTTATTTTTTAAGTTATTAGCTTATGTCACCAAAGAATGCACTGAGCTAAAACTTACTTATATCATGTCTTTTAAGGAATGTGAGGACCTTCTAGGCTCGTTCTTCATAGTTATAGTCTTTTTTTCCTTGAAACAGAACAGTTCTTATTTCTTGCATTCAGTATGAATACTGAATATTAAAAACGGAAGAATGCTTCAGAATAATTTAATGTTTTAGAAAACTGTAGAAACCAGTTTATAAATGTTGTTATTCTGTTATTAATCTGTTGTTATTCTGTTGTTATTCTTAAACATTTTTTAAACATGTTTTTTTTCTCATTTTCTCCCCTTTAGATGATGTTGAAATACAAAGATAAGAAGTGGTACCAGTTCTGATAACCAGAAACCCAGCTAAAGTTCAACATCAGCCAGAAGGAAAAAGAATTTTCCTTTTTTATGTTATTGATTTCACTTTAGGAAAGTTAACAAGAAAGGGATGTTTGTCACTGGATACTGCTCTTTCCTAGCACAATCACGCCCTGTCTTACCTCAGTCGTGTGGCTTTAACTGAGGCGTGCTCACACACACTCAACGAGGAGTAGATGGTGCGGGCCAGCTATGAGCTGACAGTCTGGGAATTAGGATGGTGGTCACACGTTACAAATGAAGAAACAGAGGGATCTGAGGAGACGTGGCAGGGACTATTCCTGGATCATTCCTGGATTAAACTTTCATATGCCAACAGACTCCGTGCTGTCCTGTTTGCCATCAGTGTTTGACCTCTTTGAGGGAGAGGCAGTAAGTCAGAAGTCTCGAAGCCAAAAGAGTTATGTTTGTGTCATTGACTGAAGTATAAACTGCTGTCTTGGACTTTCCCTCCCTTCAACTGACTGGTCATCAGTATCAATAGTGAAAAAAAAAAACAACAAACCGTTTGTTACCATATCTTTAGACAGATAAGCTGAATGGTGGGCTTTAAATAATAAAAACATACACATAGTTGACTTGTGTATGGCTACTCTTGGATTCTTGTTATTGTATACTTGTGTTTAGTCCATATTTTGTCAAAAGCAAAACAAGGCGATACATCACTTTTCATTGAAAAGAAAAGTGTAGAGCATGACTGAACTGCTCATCATTCTGGGAGTTTCCATGTAGTGACTGTGCGATGTGGAAAGTGAGAGAAACCTCCATTGTGCCGAGGAGAATACTTCAGTGTCTCTTGCCATTGTGCTCATTAATTCAGCTAAAGGTGGATTTGACCAAAATACTTACTGGTTAAATTTGTGGAGATGTTGAAATCGGCTAAGTTTTTAATTTTGCTTGAATTTTTATAAAATGTTTAACCCAATGTACCTTTGCATTGTTTGATTAAAATTGCTTTAAAAAAATGTTTCATCATTCCAGTGAAATGTTCAGCTCTCTTTAAAATTAAAAAAAAAATACCCCTTTATTTGCTAACAGTTCCAGTACACTCAGGTGATGAGGCAATTAACTCTTAGCGCACATGCCATCGCATGGAATCAAAAGCATCCATTGTCAATAATTATCTAAGAGTCTAGTCTGACCTACAAAGTATTTTCTGTAGAAATATACTATAAATCTGTACGTGTCCTTTCAAGGTTTTGAAAAACCGAAAAGGAAAATATGTGCATTTTGGTAACTAAATTATGTCTGTATTGGAGTATAAAGGAAATGAGACCCATCAGTGGACAATAAATGACTGGTACTAAAACAGCACACACGGACAGAAAAGAGATAATGGGATAGACCTGGAAGCAGGTAAGCCCATCCTGCAGGCTCATCTGAGATTGTTACCGATCGTTCTGAAAGCGACAAAGGATGAATAATCTAGAAGCATTATACTTAATGAAATTTAAAATATTTTCTTCTACAAAAAAATAGTTTAAAACCATTTTCTTTTGTCGTTAAGAAATAATCAGAGCACAAATTGATGGTTGTTTTTCTATTCCATACAATCATTAAAGGTATATATAGAACACATTAATTTCACAAGTCTGTTTTGCATTTTTCCCTTACCATTTTCATTGATAAAGCTCTTATGTTTACATTTTATGACGTGCACTACGGGATATGAAAGTTTACATTAAAATTTACTTTGTCATTAGGGAGGGATTGAATATATGTGATAGAGATGATTGATCAAGCCAAAAGAAATATTTTTAAAATACAGTCATTTTCAAAAGTTTTTGAATTTGTAGGAAGACCTATGAGTAACATTTCTGTTTAGTTAATGCCAGCTTTATAATGAACATGTAGCAGTTTACAAATTGCTTAATTTGTATCATATATTATCTAATAAACCCATTGTTCCATAATATGTCACAGGAAGTTTTCAAAGGCCATTTTTTAAAGGTACAGTTTCGAGTCATCAGTAAAATCAGTAGTTAATGGATTTGAAGTTGAGAAGCACTAAGTAAAGTAATATACGTGAATGGTTGGTTCCCCATTCATGTGTAAGGGCATATTAGCTCCAATTATTTGATTTGCTATGTTGTTTTGTGTTAATTGTATATCAACTTAATTTTTATATCAACTGTCATTTTTCCTGTTGTATATAAAATGAACCAATCTTGTAATTATTTTCAAATAGAGAAGTAAATACATTTACCTGAGGTGGATTTTATAAGAAAACCTTGAATCAATATTTCGAGTTATTTTATTTCATTTTTAAATTAATCTACAGATTATGCACAGCAAACTAGAAACTCACGTAGGATAGGAAAGCTTGAAGTATTTTTGAAAATAGGAAATAAGCTTCTCAGAGTTATACTTGATTCAGTCTGTAGATAAGAGACAGTCTGCAGTAATAACTAACCCAGGGAATTTATTGTAATTTGAGAGGTAACATCTCTATTTTTTTTCTAACACAAAAAGTTATAGTCACCAGCAAGCCAAGATTTCAGGAAAACAAACCAAAAAAAAAAAGTCAAAATAGAAAATATTAGAAAAATGAAAGATTTTTATGTGCTTCCTCCATATCCTCAAACATTATTTTTTTGTTGCATTTGTCCTTGACTCTCAAATCATTGAAGTATTCATTGATAAGCAGTCTGTCAGTAGGAAGTGGTTTCCCTTTATGTACCACATATCTGGTTCATTTCACTTTTCAAACCAAAATCCTTATGGATTTGCTTTAGAAGGTTATTTGAAACTTTCTGATAGTTTCTGTATATTACATCATTTGAAGTTTTGCATCATCTTAATTCCCTTGGTTTGCGTTTCAATGGTACTGTTTCCAAAAATGGTTATAGGTATAACTGAGCTATTGCTAACTTCTTAATTTGATTTTCTTATGGATGTGAAAAAATGCTGCTAATTGTCTGTTGTTATGTGTAGTATATGACAATTTAAGTACAGAACTTTAAAGAAAGACATATCTCTTTTCCTTATAACTTTTTAATTGTAGGTTTGTCTGAAGTTATTTTGTATAGATATGTGTTTTAAACAAGTCTGAAAGTGTTACATAGTTTTTGATTACAGGAGTGGTGGGAAAACAACTGAGGAAAGGAAAAATAGGTGAAAGACACCATGGACTTCAAAGTTTTACCCTGAGTTCTATATTCCATATATGTTTTGCTTAAGGCATTTTCTCATGTGACATTAGAAAAGCTATATCCAAAGGTAAATTTTGTGTGGCAATGATTTATTTTACATTTTAACTTTTAGGATTTTGTTTGTTTTTGCAAAATAAAGAGCACTGAACTTTAAACTTGAATTTTTTCTGCACTTTTTTAGGTGAAGAAGACTTTTTATTGTCATTGAATTCACATTTCTCCATTCAAATCAACTGATACATATGTATAAAACATACCAGAATCATGAATATGCTGCTAGTTTAAACAATTAAACTGATCATAGTTTTAAAACCTTCAATAGGGTTTTATATAGTTTTCAAGGATAAAAAATAGTAAAATCATTTGCTGTTTGTTTCAGTGTTCTAGCTCTTAAATTATTGCAACACTTTCAGATTTGTTTTAAGATCATACAGTAACATGTTATATTTATACATACTGCTAGAGAATATACTTTTAGTTTTAAAATGGATTTTTTATAAATGTATTCTTTAATTTTAAAAATGGTGAACTTGTTAAGTTTAAGTCGAAGTACTTAAAAAGTATGTATATTATCCATACAAAAAGTTATGTTTTACGCTTATAATAAGAAATACTGGTATCTCATATCGAGATACAATTAATTTTAAAGAATCATACATCATTCAAAAGTCTACACACATGACAGGAAAGATACCATTCCTATGGTTAAAAGAAACCCTCTATTGAACATTTTCAAATATTAATTTTATTTTGGGGAAAATGCCCACAACAATAATTACAAGGTCTTTCTCAATACCTGCAGCTTGCTGTTGGATGCCTACCTTAACTATTGTTTTAAAATATATATATATATATATATTTAAAATAGTTTTCCAGATATTTTCTTCTACCTTTTTTAAAAATAAATTTCCAAAAATGAAAACAGAGTTTATGTATTTTTGTCAATGAAGGTTTTTATTTTGTAGTTTATAGAATATGTTCCTTATCAGTTTGATACTTGATCAATATTCCTAGACTTTTTAATCTGTATTTACTTTGAAAAAGAGCACTTCTCTATCTTTAAGTGTCCTCTTTTTGTTCTTTTCCCTTTCAGGGTGTTTGTTTTCTTGAATTGAAATTTATGCCCATAAATTTTTTTTTCATTTGAAAATGAATGTGAAGATACTGTTTACAGTTCTTGTTAATTATACTTTTCATCACTGATCAGTTTCTTGTAAAGTGCTATGGGGATTATTTTTCCTGTGAATATTAATGATCTTACTATACCACAGAAGTTTTAAAGGTTCTGTGCACAGAAAATAGTGGTAACAACAACAAAATTAAAGGGAAAACTTTCGCTTACCTTTCTCAGCTGAATTAAATGGTTTTAACAACTTCCCAGTTATCAAGGTTATAACATTGCTTTCTTCAGTTTCTAATACAGTCTTAAATTATTAGACACAACTCATTTACAAGTGGAGTAAGTAGTCCAGGACTATGTGTAATTGCTCTTTTTATTGCACTCTTCACATCAGAAAAATCATGAATGTCAGTTTTGCCAGTATTTCACAATGAGGCTTATAGATTAAATTAAAATTTCATAGTGTATGTGATGTAAATAAACCGATATTAATTTATTGTAGGTTGTTTGGCTCGGGCATTTAAAATGGATATAGGCTAATGACAATGGAATCCTGTTTATTTGGGAGTTTGGGGGTTTTTTTTAATGCAATGTGTTTTGTGTTGTTTAAATTTTGCTTCCACTGAAGACAATGTAAGGAATTGGAAACAGATTCAACATACCAATAGACAGTAATGCAAAAAGGGTAAATCATGTTTTAAATTTTTAATTTTTTTTTTTTTTTTTTGTAAATAAATGGTACTGTGATCCTTAGGTGTGACCTCTGCTTAACATGATAGAACTGGAAAAACATCTTGCTTTCTAGTTATACTATTGGTTCATTGTAAATGCAACACCAAAAACAATGTTAAAAAGAGCAAGATTAAGTTTTGCTAACACTGTCCACTTCGGGGGCAAGCATGCTTGGTACAGAGCTCGAGCTTGTGTCCACCTTGAAATGTACATGCAGATAGTTTTCAGTTGCTGCACTTATTTTTTTTTTAAATCTTGCTCAGTCCAGTAACTATCTCAAAGGTGATTGCTGGAATATGCATTTTCAATATGATTAAAAAACCCATCTCTGTGTACTGTTTCATTTTAAAAAAAAGCACTATTGCAAACACGGAAAAATGTGTTAAACTTTGTAGTTATTTTGCATTCCTGTACTTTACAAACTGTCATCACAGCAAAAGGTTTAAAAGTAGGTAATGAAATATTTTTGTAAATAAATACCGTTAAGCTGGTATTTTAAAAAATGTATTATAAATTAATGTTTCTGGAATATGTTCATATATATGTATATGAATGTCTCTTTATGCTGAAGGGCTCTGATTGGGCAAAATAAAATACTCTAATCTCTCTGAAAACTAAGCCCTTTTTTTCTGAAAAGCTTGTTTTAATTTTTTCTCTAAATTGTGGAATTAATCCAGTAGTTTAACCTCAGCAAATAATGAAGTAGATTTCTACATCTGCAAAGGAAAAATCAAGTTAATCAGATAATTCAAGTAAAACAAGCAGTACTTTTCTTAACTATCTGAACATTTTGGTGAAAGTTACCTGCCCCTTCATTGGGTGGGAAGTATAGGTAAGGGCGAGGGTCCAGCTGCAGATGAAAGCATCTTGACCTTGAGCATGTAGGACAATCCTCAGCATCTTATCAAAATGCAGATTAGGATTCCAGGTTTCTAAGGTAGGGCGTGACTTTGCATCTCCAACAGGCTTCCAAGTAATAACATGCTGTGGGCCTGTGGAACACACGAAGTAGTGAGACTAGATAATTTCCATAAATGGCATTTTGCTAGTTAATATTGTCAGTGTCCCACCTACTTGTACCAAAAATGAACATCACATTAATGGATATAGAACATGGAGCTCACAGAGGACTGACCGTTCTTATCATTGTTTCCACTGCATTTTCAGAATAAAGAATATGGTCATTCTCTTATTAAATTGAAGGTTTGTTTGATTTTGAAATCTGTATCATCTTATTGCCCACATGGTGGCAGTCATGTCTCATCTTATTATCTGAGCCTTTAAGAAGCGTTTTCAGTATGGTGTAACAATGGAAAGGTGCAGACTTTGCAAAGGTTAATTTTTATGATTGATACTTTTCTTCCAGGAAATTATTAGATATGGAACAGATGAAATATCTAAGTTATTATAAAGTGATTAGATCATTTGGTAGTGATCCTCTATGTAATCAAAAGAAATAGTATTTTTTCCAGAAAATATAGGCGTAAAGTGATAAAATTTTAAAAAGTAAAGAGACTGTCTTCATGTCTCTGTTCATGGCTTTTTAAAGAACTTAAAGGTGTGTCCTGCTTAAATGGTACAGTGCTTTTCACTGTTTTAGACAGAAGTATTCTTGTCATTGTCAGTCTTCATAGGCCTATATAAGACGATTCTGATTTTCTTCCGTTATTTTAAAAGATAATGTGACTGGCTTGTGTAATAATGATTTTTTTTAGTTTTTGTACAAATGTTATCCTTTAAAGAAGAAAAAACCTCTCAAAGTCGTCATACATTTTCAAATTTTAATTAACATCGACATATATTCACTCAAAATTTTGAAAATATTCTGACCTTTAATTTTGGTCACATTCTCTCATTGTATACTGTTTTAAAAATGAAACCTTATAGTTTTTTATCACTGTTTAAAACAACATATAAGTAAGGTCCACAATTAATAAAAGCATTTTCAGAGAATACAGACTATGCTGTTCAGTATAGAAGTCTGAGAGCTTCATTTAAACGTCAAACTCAAGTATTTAACTTGTCTGTTGCATATTTGTCCTCCATGGAAGACCGAGTACAGCTCTCAACAGGTATCCTAAGGGACAGCTAACCAGCAGTGTTACTATCCCACAGTGAGTGTGGGAGCGCGCACGCGTGTGTGAGTGTGTGTGTGTCTGCTCCCAAATAGAAGACCTTTGTGCATTGCCCTGGTTGAATTTATCTCTGAGTATTTCTCTCCCCCTTCCTTGCTCCCTCCCTTTTTCTCTATTTCTCTTCCCTATCTCTCTCTTTCCAGTGCCTCTCACCCCAAATCTCTTTATTCTTCATTAATGTTTATTTTAACCAAGCACATTTCTTTGCCAATTTGGGTCCAAAATACTGTTGGGTTGGCCAAAAATTCCATAAGATAGTATGGAAAAACCCAAAGGAACTTTTTGGCTAATGCAATATTATTCCTTATATTTCTCAAGGTCCCCCACACTCAATATTGGGTGAATTTGCAAATAATTTTCATAAGCAATAATGCCATTCCTATTCCTTATGGTTATTTCCAAACATGCAAAATCTCGACAGATAAAGTAAAAACAGTTTAGTTCACAGAAGACCTGTGCTGAGACAGAAATTTTTAAAAGCATAAGCACTAGAGAGGTGTAAAGTGACAGAAACCGTGCTGACAGCCCTCAGGTCCAGCCCCGCCCTCTTTGCTAGAATGATTAACCAAGGAAGCATTGGCTTTGCATAGGTCTAAAAGCCAGAAAACTGCAGTTAGAAAAGGTAGTCATCTCTGTGTTCCTTTAACAGTAATGTGACTGCAGATACCATTAGTCCAAGCAGCTGTGCTCAAACTTGAGCATCAGTATCTCCTGGAAACCTTGATAAAACACAGTATGCTGGGCCACATCCCCAGAATCTCTTGTTCAGTAAGTCTGGAGTAAGAAGAATTTCTATTGTCACCAAGTTCCCAGGTGATACGGCTGACTCACTCACCACACTTGGAGACATCTAATCTAGAGCATGCCCTACCTAGAACCAGTTTCCCATTTACATCACAGATATTTTGGATGTTTCATTTACTATACTCTCTAATGACATTCATAGATAATTGTTATCGTTCAGTCACTAAGTTGTGTCTGACTCTGTGACCCCATGAATTGCAGCACACCAGGCCTCCCTATCCCTCACTACCTCCTGGAGCTTGCCCAAGTTCATGTCCATTGAGTCAGTGATGCCATTCAACCATCTCATCTTCTGCCACCCTTTTCTCCTTTTGCTCTCAATCTTTATTAGCATCAGGGTCTTTTCCAATGCGTCGGCTGTAGATGACATACTTCCTATATACGTAAATTTCTTTTTAATTGACATAATACAACATTGTAAATCAACTGTACTCCAATAAATCTTTTTAATTGATAAAATAGCCTAATACACTACAGAGGTATGAAATGAATGTGATTTATAATTTAAAAGTTGTTTTTCAATATGTAAATCTTAAGGTTGTACACTTCCAGAACAGCAAGAATAAAAGGCCCCACAAATTTCCAAAACACTCCCAATAGGGTAGTCCCTCTTTCTGGCCCTCTTCTCCTCTAACTAGGACTCACTCCCACCCTCACAAGAACCACTGGCCCGGAGAGTAAGACCAGTAGTAGGACACATTCCGAGGGGCTCCAAAAATGTGTTCCTAAATGGCTCTGCCATGGTGTATATAAGAAAGCGTAGAGAAGAAGTCCAGGCTACCTAAGTGCTAGTTTAGATCTTAGTGTATTTGCATTAATTTCTCTTAGAAGTTTGCTTTCTCTTTTACATTTAATCCATGCTTTTGAACCAGTCAGAGTGGGTGAGCAAGCCAGGTAAATTTGTGGCTGAAGTTCACAAATCTTAATACCTGATGTGGTTCTCTGAACCAAAACTCCCCTTGATAAGATGAGCAGTGAATCCATTTATAAGGTTCTATTACACAACTTTTCTAACAGTTAGTGGGGTGAGAATCTGTCAAGTCCTACTCTTTGAGACCCCATGGACTGTAGCCCGGCAGGCTCCTCTGTCTATGGAATTCTCCAGGCAAGGATACTGAAGTGGGTAGCTGTTCCCTTTTCCAGGGGATCTTCCCAACCCGGGGATCGAACCCAAGTCTCCTGCATCACAAGAGGATTCTTTACCATCTGAATCACCAGGGAAGCTCAAGAATACTGGAGTGGGTAGCCTATCCCTTCTCCAGGGGATCTTCCCAACCCAGGAATCGAACTGGGGTCTCTTGCATTGCAGGCGAATTATTTACCAGCTGAGCTACCAGGGATACCCCTCTGATGGTTAGCCTACTGGAAAATTTTATCCCTCCTGATCAATCATGGAAACTCAAGGAGTGGTTATTGGTTAATATCAGGCAAGCGGATTTATCTTGTATTTAGTGCCAAGTTTATTTAAAATGGGCCTTATATGTAGCTCCTTTCAGAAGTGCAGGTTGACCTGAGTATGAAAGCCAGTCTTCCATTCCTAAGTTTAGTACTATGCCAGTGACCTTTCCAAGTCACTTGACCTCTATTTGCCTGTTTCCTCATGTGTAAAACTAGGATGCAAATAGTAGCTTTACCTACCTCACAGAGTACTTGTAGAAATAAAATAATCCCTGAAAATGGTTAGAAAACAAAATTACCACACAAACACAAGGCTTTGTGACCTTAAAAATATTAATCCCTTAGAAGATCTGTGAATCAGAACAACATGTGAATAGGACAGAGCTAGTAGCAGACCTGGTTCCAGGATCAGCAAGTCAGGTAATATTAAAACCGCTACAATCAGGATGAAAACAAAGTGACACGTTGTCTTTAACAGGGTACCTAATGGAGAATCAATGAATTTAATCATGTTTGAATTTAATAAGCCCCTTTAGTTCAACCGAATTTCATGTTTGCAGTGTGAGGCTCCAGAAAGCCAAACCAGGATGCGTTTATGGCCAACTATCATCAAGATATAGGATCAGATTAAAATTAAGATGTAGTTGCCTTTAAAATAAAAACAGCCAGTATCCCAGTGCCTGGAACTTTTTTGTAATAAACACAAATTTATAAATGTTATTTTGTTTCTCCCTGGTATAGAGAATAAATTCTTTGGAGGGTTTAGTCATAGCAGATTTAACATATATTTTCACAGAACATTTATAAAATATCTCTAAATAAAAATTGTCTGAACTTAGGATGTTGCTTTCTGTTAGGAACCAAACGACGGTCTCTAGGACCTGAGTCATGTTTACCAAAAAGAGACAGGATATGTGCTCATCCTGCCTGGCCAATCATGTAACACCAGCTATTCCTGTAACTGAGACAAAGAACTGCCTGTATATAAGCCTCCATACTCCTTTGTTTGGGGCTCTTGTCGGATTCCCTTGTGTGGGATGAGACTTGAGCCCTAGCGCACTAGAGATAAACTCCCTTCTTGTTTTTGCATTACTGTGGTGGACTTGCTCTCTCGGTCGGTTCGGAGATACGGGCTCGGAGCATAACATTTGGGGGCTCGTCCAGGATCTTCGTCCCGCCGGGGAGGACAACTCTCCTGGTAGAAGGGAGTAACCTCGTTAGGAGATAAGAGCTCTGAGCACCGGTGCTAACGTTGCAGAAGCCCAGATTAAGTCCGAGGCCCGGTATAGTACTGGGGAGGCATCTGGCTGTAAAGTGCAGAGGCAAGTCAGCGTAAGGCCGGGGCCTAGTTTTGTGCTGGGGAGGCAGCTGGCTCTGGTTACTGGATTAAGTCAGCGTAAGGCCAGGGCCCAGTTTCGTGCTGGGGAGGCGGCTGGCTCTGTGAACATCCTGCAGGTAAGATTGAGTGCATTGTCAGTGGCCACCTTGCGTTTGTTATCTGTTTGTCTATTTGTGGTGTCTGCGTTGCTCTTTGTGTGCTCTGTTGGCTCCCAGTGTACTTTTCTGTGATCAAGGGACAAACAACTTCTACTCCTTTATCTCTTATGATTAACCACTTCTCTGATTTCAAGTCTAGAGCACAAAATCTATCATTGCTGGTAAAAAAAAGCAAGTTAGTAACTTTTTGTTCTGCTGAGTGGCCTGCTTTTGATGTCAGCTGGCCACAAGAAGGCACCTTCAGCCTGCCTACTATTCGAGCGGTCAGAGAGAAGGTGCTTGCCCCCTACACTTCGGGACACCCAACCAGACCAAACTCCATACATTTTGGTCTGACAGGACCTAGTGGAAAACCCCCTGGTCTGGCTAAAACCTTTTGTTTTTCAGCCCCTCACTTCCCTTCCCTCTTCCCTGCCCTTGCTTCCACAGGTTCCACAGGTTTCATCGGGAAAAGCCAAAAAGAAAACCAAGCCTTCAGCTCCTCCCAGAAAAAGGGGCCCAAGAACCCCAAGAATGAGACTCCCTCTCCAGACAGTCATATCCTCTACGCGGGTGAGGATAGCGACTAGGGGGGTCAGGGCTCGAAGCCCCTCCCCAAGTCCTGGGTAACTATAAATGTGGAGGGGAAACCGGTTAGCTTCATGGTGGACACGGGAGCTCAATACTCAGTCTTAAACCAAAAAGATGGACCCATGTCTAAGAAAAGTAGCTGGGTGCAGGGAGCAACCGGGACTAAACGATATGGATGGACTACAAAACGGCATGTGAACTTGGGGGCCCACCAGGTGACCCATTCTTTTCTGGTGATACCTGAGTGTCCAGCGCCCTTGTTGAGAAGAGATTTACTGTCTAAAGTAAATGCCCAAATTCATTTCAACCACGGACAAGTGTCAGTTTTAGATAGGACCAGGCATCCTCTTCAGGTCCTGTGTCTGGCATTAAAAGATGAATACAGACTCTACTTGCCAGAGGCCCCAGCGACAATAAGCCCCGAAGTACAACCATGGGTTCAAAGATACCCTCAGGCCTGGGCTGAAACAGCAAAAATGGGACTGGCCAAACAGAGGCCCCCTATCATTGTGGAACTGAAAGCCAGTGCTTCCCCGGTGAGGGTACGACAGTATCCCATGAGTCAAGAGGCTCAACAAAAAATTACTCCTCATATACAATGCCTCATAGACGCTGGGGTCCTAAAAAGGTGCCGGTCCCCATGGAACACTCCCCTGCTGCCTGTGAAAAAGCCTGGGGGAACTGATTTTAGACCGGTTCAAGATCTACGAGAAGTCAACAAACGGGAAAATGATATTCATCCTGATTCCTAACCCTTATACATTGCTAAGCAACTTGCCTCCAAACTACATTTGGTACACTGTTTTAGATTTAAAAGATGCCTTTTTTAGTTTGCCTCTTGCCCCCGCAAGCCAAGAGATCTTTGCCTTCAAATGGCAGGAAGACAGTGGTCAGACCCCTGTGCAGCTGACATGGACTCACTTACCACAGGGTTTCAAAAACTCGCCCACGTTATTTAATGAGGCCCTGGACGAAGACCTCCGTGAGTATCGGGTTGAACACCCTACCATTGTTTTATTACAATATGTTGATGACCTTATGCTGGCAGCGGCTACAGAAAAAGAGTGCCAAGAGGCAACAGGTGACCTTCTCCAAACCTTGGGGACTTTAGGTTACAGGGTGAGTGCCAAAAAGGCCCAGATTCCCAAGCAAGAGGTTACATACCTCGGTTACAAGATAAAACAGGGCCAAAGGTGGCTAACACAGGCTATAAAAAAAAAAAACCATCCTCCAGATCCCTGAGCCGGCTAACCCTAGACAAGTGAAAAAAATTTCTGGAAACTGTGAGATATTGCCGGTTATGGATCTTGGGGTTTGCAGAAAAGGCCAGGCCCCTATATAAAGGGACCAAAGAAAATAAGGACTGGAAGTGGACTGAGCCAATGAAAGAGGCCTTCCAAGAGCTCAGGCGAGCCTTGCTAGAGGCTCCTGCCCTTGCCCTCCCTGATCCATCTAAGCCTTTCCAATTATTTGTAGATGAAAAGCGGGAGATAGAAAAAGGGGTACTAACACAGAGATGGGGACCATGGAAGCGACCTGTAGCTTACCTTTCCAAGAGACTGGACCCATTGGCAGCCGGATGGCCACCTTGCCTCCGTATCATCGCGGCCACCACGCTCTTAGTCCACAATGCTAATAAACTGACTTATGGACAGAGACTCTTGGTCTACACTCCTCATGCCATAGAGAGAGTTTTAAAGCAACCCCCAGGTAAATGGATTTCTAATGCCCGCTTGACGCACTACCAGGCCGTGCTACTTGACACCCCACGGATTCATTTCCAAATGCCCTGCACTCTAAATCCGGCCACTCTTTTGCCCAATCCAGAGGAAAATAGCCCCCTCCATGATTGTGATGAGATACTGGCCGGGGTAACAGCAATGCGAAAGGACTTAACCGATACTCCACTGGATAACAGTGAGCTAAGATGGTTCACAGATGGCAGCAGTTATGTAAAAGATGGACAGAGACGGGTGGGAGCTGCAGTAGTAGATGACTCTGGACAGACGATATGGGCAGAGGCCCTTCCCCCGGATACCTCAGCACAAAAGGCAGAGTTAATTGCCCTGATTCAAGCACTAGAGAGAGCCAAAAAAAATAAATAAAATAACTATTTTCACTGACAGTCGCTATGCTTTTGGCACGGTACACATCCAGGGCCCAATATATTGGGAACGGGGGTTTTTAACAGCTGAAGGAAAAGAAATTAAAAACTTGCCTGAAATCTGTAGACTTTTAGAGGCTGTACAGATGCCTCAGGCTATGTCAATAGTACACGTACCTGGACATCAGAAGGGTGACAGCCCCACGGCACGAGGGAATCGTGCCGCAGACCTGGCAGCTCAAAAAGTAGCTGATAAAGATTTCATCACCCCTGTGCTGGCGATCGGACTTCCACCTCCAGGTATGGGAACTCTGTCCCCAACCCCTGAGTATTCATCCACAGACTTTGCTTGGATCCAAAAACACACCAACCTTCAAAAAGGTGAAGATGGATGGTACCGAGACTCAGACGGCTACTGATGCTCCCTGCTCAGCTGGGACGGCAACTATGTGAGCATTTGCACTTGTCTACTCATCTGGGAGAAAAGAAGACTCTGATGCTCTTTCAAACTGCGCGCCTGCGATTTCCCTGGCACCAGACAACTGTAAAGAACATGGTGCATGCTTGTAAGGCGTGTCAACAGATGAGGCCAGGAAAAGGACAACATGCAGGACTGAGGTATCGGGCAGAAGGACCAGGGCAACACTGGGAAATAGATTTCACCGAGGTAAGGCCAGGCAAGTATGGTTACCGGTACTTGTTAGTGTTGGTGGATACCTTCTCAGGGTGGGTGGAAGCTTTTCCTACAAAGGGAAAAACCGCGATGATAGTGGGAAAAAAAAAAAGATTTAAAAAAAAATAGTTCCTAGGTTTGGCCTGCCAGTGACCATCGGCTCTGATAATGGACCTGCTTTTGTGAGTCAAATACTTCAGAGCCTTGCCCTAGCCCTGGGGACTAAATAAAAGTTACATTGTAAATACAGTCCACAGAGCTCAGGGCAAGTAAAAAAAATGAATCAGACTCTAAAAAAACTTTAACTAAATTGGCTATAGAGACTGGCGGGGACTGGGTGACCCTCCTTCCCTTAGCCCTCTTCCGTGCGCATAATACTCCTTATCAACTTAATCTGACCCCATTTGAGATTCTGTATGGGAGACCTCCCCCTATATGTCCAATATTTAAAAGGAAAAAACTACCGCCTCCCACGTTGGGGCAACTCCAAGAAGCCTTGATGGCCTTAAGCAAGGTGCACTCTCGTGTCTAAAAACTGCTCCGGGAAATACATGTGGGTCAAAATAAGGGAACTATTCCCTCACATGACATTGACCCCGGAGACTGGGTATGGGTCAAAAGGCACCAAACCAAGGTACTAAAACCCAAATGGAAGGGTCCTTATGTTGTTCTTCTTACCACCCCAACTACCCTAAAGGTTGACGGTATCGGGCCTTGGGTACATTGCAACCACATACGCCCAGCTGCTTCAGCAGAGCAAGAAGACGCTAAAAAAAAAAATGGAAAGCATCTCTGCACCTGTCCAACCCCTTGAGGCTAAAGCTTCGAAGGCGCCAACAAGACCAGGACAGCTCGGCTGGGCCGCCTTGTGGATGACCCAGTTACTCTGCTCCGGAGCTGCCAGTGTAAACCTGCATCAACCCGTCAAAATCACCTGGAAGCTGCAAAATAGACTAACACGTGAGATGCTTAACTCCACCACCGCAATACATCCACCAAATACTTGGTGGCCAGACTTGTACTTTGACCTTAAGCCGTTGGTAAATGTGCCTTGGGCTAGGGGTTATCTCCGAGCACAAGGGTTCTGGGCATGCCCAGGCACACCCCCGACATGACTGAAAGACCTATGGGGGAGCACAAGACTCATTGTAAAACTTGAGATTGTGTTACTTCTAA
This sequence comes from Budorcas taxicolor, assembly GCF_023091745.1. Lineage (NCBI taxonomy): Eukaryota > Metazoa > Chordata > Mammalia > Artiodactyla > Bovidae > Budorcas > Budorcas taxicolor. The sequence goes on from NC_068918.1 coordinate 75,887,635, forward strand.
TGATAGACCTCGGCGCTGAAAAGTAGAAAATTGAGATTTACTTAATTTTTCATTCGCCAAGCCCCTCCCTAGGGTCCTCGGAGATCCAACTTTTAGCTGTAAAAGTTGCAGTTATGCACAAGTCAAAATAAGGTTCAATCCAGAGAAAAAAGCAAACAGGAGGGGATTAGATCTGCTCTTTCTGCAACAAGGGGGACTCTGTGCTGCCCTAGGAGAAGAGTGCTATTTCTATGCGGATCATACAGAAATAGTTAAAAATCTATGGCCAAAGTGAGAAAAGGACTAGCCCAACGTAATCAGAAACGTGAGGCTCAACAGGGATGGTTTAAATCTTGGTTTCAACAATCCCCTTGGCTGACTACCTAAATCTCCACCTTGCTGGGACCCCTGCTAATACTTCTGATGCTTACCTTTGGCCCATGTATTATCAATAGACTTATAGCCTTTGTAAAAAAATGCATAAATACAGTACAGCTGTTTGTGCTTCGACAACAATATCAAACTGTGTCTCAGGACCAAGAGGAAGATTCCTCTATATGATCTAAGGACAGGGGGGAATGTTAGGGACCAAACGACGGTCTCTAGGACCTGAGTCATGTTTACCAAAAAGAGACAGGATATGTGCTCATCCTGCCTGGCCAATCATGTAACACCAGCTATTCCTGTAACTGAGACAAAGAACTGCCTGTATATAAGCCTCCATACTCCTTTGTTCGGGGCTCTTGTCGGATTCCCTTGTGTGGGATGAGACTTGAGCCCTAGCGCACTAGAGATAAACTCCCTTCTTGTTTTTGCATTACTGTGGTGGACTTGCTCTCTCGGTCGGTTCGGAGATACGGGCTCGGAGCATAACACTTTCCTGTCCCTTTATTGTGCAGATTACCTTTCAAAGTCTTTGTTTCCATTTAGCTGGTAAAAGAGAGACTGGATCAGGTCAAGGTCCAAGTCCTTTTTTGCTGTTTACCAACAATATGACCTTATGTTACTTAACCTTTTTTAAACACTTTCCTCAGATATTAAATAGGAATGAAAGCAGCACCAATTTATGATTGTTTTAATGACTCCATGTGATAATGTGTAAGGTAACAGCAGAGAAACCTAGCTGTTGGGGTACCCTCTGTAGCTGTAGAGACATAGTGTACAGATAAGCATGGGCTCTGAAGAAAGCTGTTTTAATTTATTATTATTATTATCTTTACTTTACAATATTGTATTGGCTTTGCCACACATCAACATGAATCCACCACGGGTGTAAACGTGTTCCCAATCCCGAACCCCCCACCCACCTCCCCCCTCCCATCATCCCTCCGGGTCATCCCAGTGCACAGCCCCAAGCATCCTGCACCCTGCATCGAGCCTAGACTGGCGATTCGTTTCTTATATGATATTATGCATGTTTCAATGCCATTCTCCCAAATCATCCCACCCTCTCCCTCTCCTACAGAGACCAAAAGACTGTTCTATACACCTGTGTCTCTTTTGCTGTCTCGCATACCCCTTCTGCATGATACACATGGCTTTTAGCAAGTTATGAAACTTATCCATTCCTCAGTTTCCTTGTCGGTATGATGGTAGTGATTATTAACACAAGTGTTCAGGACAGCATCTGATGCACATAGTATTGCTTTAAACTAAGATGCCACTGAAAATTAGGCACCAGTATTTGTACCACTAACAACAATGCTAATAATTATATTTGCATAACCTATCCTGATTTCCAAGATGTGAGCTATGTGAAAAAGGACCTAAGAATTGATGAAATACAGTAATAAGCTTTCAAAGGTTTACTATTTTTTAGAGAACTAGGAAATGAGACTCCTTCCACTTATATATAATTCTAGACTATCACCTGGGGGTGCAGGAAAGAACTTCTAATAATTTCTCTCTTCAGTGTGTTCCTATGCATAGATCTTGTTCTCATGAACCTACTGAAGCAAGAACTCCCAAGGCTTTGTCTCAGGCGAGGTGGTGTTCCAGAAAACACATGACAGATAAAAAATAATTTTAGAAGAATCCAACACTTAATTCAACTTTCTCAGAAGATGCTAAGAGGAGCCCAACTCATAACACCGAAACTCTTCTCAAAGCCTTTTTTTTTTTTTTTGCCTTTAGAATTTTTCATAGCTGCTTGCTCTCCAAAGACTTTCAGATGTTAAAACCTTCTTATGTTTCCTCCCTCCCTCCCCTTAGACGCTGGCTCCCAGACGTGCCTGAAGAAGAATGATCTAAGCTCGTCTCTCTCCTCCTGAGCCTCAGGTAAGATGCTGTCCTATATATCTCTCTGGTTGCTGGACCCTAGCGGAAGCTCTCCCAATCTCTCTGCCTGGGGGTGCCATCCCAGAATCTCAGCTGTCAGGCCAGCATGGTGTGGAGCACTCCTCTGAATTCCAAAGGGAAATAGGGTCTCAGTTCTCCTTCCTCTTAGACCCTCAAACTTTTCAGCCAGTTCCATCTTTCCTCTGTCCTCCTTAGAGCTAATCCCTGAAGGGTGTCAGGCTCAGAGCTCTGCCTTCTCTCCCCATCCCAACATCTAAGATTCTCATCTAATCTGGACAGACAGGAGAAAATCATAGTCTGCTTCCTGCTTAAGCCAGGACCTCAGTTCTTGACATGGAAATCCAAGTAACCATTTACTCAAACCCCTTCCCCCTGCCTTTTTTTTTTTTTTTTTTGGCCTAAAAGCTGTTGTCTATACCATGAGCTCCAAAATTCCATTTTGACATTCAAAATATTGGCTTTCTTTTTAATTCAACAAATATTTATTGGACACCAGGATGTGTTAGATTCTGTTCTACATATTAGATATGGAAAAGTGAGCAAGATAGAACCCTTCCCTGGAGTTACATCCAGAGACACTGCCATTAATCTTTCTGTTTCTTCAGTAATAACAGTGACTTGAGGACACAGATGGCAACACACCTTTGCCACCTGAGTGAGAGGCAACAGGAATTTTGTGTGTGGGGTGAGCGAATGCATCATTTGAAACATCACCACACTATCACACCAGAAATACTTAATGAGCACCTATTCTCCTCCCTACCTCAACATCTAACCCGTCATCAGTGCTTCCTTTGTAACCTCACAAATGATTTCCAAATTTATCCTCTTTCTTTCCTGCTCAGTGATTGCCTCTACTTCCGCATCTTACTGATTCTATCCCTATCTACTCTTCCTTTCACAACCTCCTCTTTCTCTGGTGTATTCTATCCCAGCTCCGGTAAAGCTGTTGTCTTTTTAAATTTCCCAGACTCCTCTGGTGACCGACCGTGAAGTCCAGAGTTTTCATTGTCAGCATGGCTCCTTAACAGTCTCCATTCTATGTCCCATGATTCTGGTATCATATACCATTCCAAACACATTTCCTGCCATTTCCTCCTGCCCTTACAACCCACGCTGTTAATCTTCCATGCTCTTGTTCATGCTTGGAATACTCTTCATTTCTTTCTTATCTTGGAAAAATCCCTCTAATCCTTTATGGCTAAACTACAATGTCATTTTCCACTGGAAGCTTTCCATGCCCCAGGAGCGATGAATGTCTCTCTCCTCTCTGCCACAAGAACCATTCCTCATACTACCAGTTGGGTTCTTATCACAATGTGGTCCAGCTATTTGTTCACACATCCATCTCCTCTCTAGATTATGGGGTCCTTGAGAAAAGACTGTTTCATCCATTTTTGTAACTCCTCTAATATCTGGCATAATACCTGTCAAGTACAAGGTGCTAATTAATATTTGTTGCTAAACTCCAAACCTCAAGAGCTTTGTCACATGTAACATATTTACACATATGCATAAGCTTTCAGATATACTCACATGCACATATATTTTAATATATTTTGTGTTTCATCTAATTTTTAAAATCTCTGTATTTCTGTTGTGAATGTTCAGTAGCTGCTATTTCTGTGGAAATTTCTCATTAAATATAAAATATAAAATTGTCCTTTATTTTAAATGGACTATATTCCATTCTTTCCACAGCTATTTGTAAGGCCTCCCCAGACAGCCATTTTGCTTTTTTGCATTTCTTTTCCATGGGGATGGTCTTGATCTCTGTCTCCTGTACAATGTCACGAACCTCATTCCATAGTTCATCAGGCACTCTATCTATCAGATCTAGGCATGACCCAGATAATCATGATGATGTGATCACTAATCTAGAGCCAGACATCCTGGAATGTGAAGTCAAGTGGGCCTTAGAAAGCATCACTACAAACAAAGCTAGTGGAGGTGATGGAATTCCAGTTGAGCTATTTCAAATCCTGAAAGATGATGCTGTGAAAGTGCTGCACTCAATATGCCAGCAAACTTGGAAAACTCAGCAGTGGCCACAGGACTGGAAAAGGTCAGTTTTCATTCCAATTCCAAAGAAAGGAAATGCCAAAGAATGCTCAAACTACCACACAATTGCACTCATCTCACATGCTATTAAAGTAATGCTCAAAATTCTCCAAGCCAGGCTTCAGCAATATGTGAACCGTGAACTCCCTGATGTTCAAGCTGGTTTTAGAAAAGGCAGAGGAACCAGAGATCAAATTGCCAACATCCTCTGGATCATCAAAAAAGCAAGAGAGTTCCAGAAAAACACCTATTTCTGCTTTATCGACTATGCCAAAGCCTTTGACTGTGTGGATCACAATAAACTGTGGAAAATTCTGAAAGACATGGAAATACCAGACCACCTAACCTGCCTCTTGAGGAATCTGTATGCAGGTTCAGGAAGCAAGAGTTAGAACTGGACATGGAACAACAGACTGGTTCCAAATAGGAAAAGGAGTACGTCAAGGCTGTATCTTGTCACCCTGCTTATTTAACTTATATGCAGAGTACATCATGAGAAATGCTGGGCTGGAAGAAGCACAAGCTGGAATCAAGATTGCCAGGAGAAATATCAATAACCTCAGATATGCAGATGACACCACCCTTATGGCAGAAAGTGAAGAGGAGCTAAAAAGCCTCTTGATGAAAGTGAAAGAGGAGAGCGAAAAAGTTCGCTTAAAGCTCAACATTCAGAAAATGAAGATCATGGCATCCGGTCCCATCACTTCACGGGAAATAGATGGAGAAACAGTAGAAACAGTGTCAGACTTAATTTTGGGGGGCTCCAAAATCACTGCAGATGGTGATTGCAGCCATGAAATTAAAAAACGCTTACTCCTTGGAAGAAAAGTTATGACCAACCTAGATAGTATATTCAAAAGCAGAGACATTACTTTGCCGACTAAGGTGCGTCTAGTCAAGGCTACGGTTTTCCTGTGGTCATGTATGGATGTGAGAGTTGGACTGTGAAGGAGGCTGAGCGCCGAAGAATTGATGCTTTTGAACTGTGGTGTTGGAGAAGACTCTTGAGAGTCCCTTGGACTGCAACGAGATCCAACCAGTCCATTCTGAAGGAGATCAACCCTGGGATTTCTTTGGAAGGAATGATACTGAAGCTGAAGCTCCAGTACTTTGGCCACCTCATGGGAAGAGTTGACTCATTGGAAAAGACTCTGATGCTGGGAGGGATTGGGGGCAGGAGAAGAAGGGGACGACCGAGGATGAGATGGCTGGATGGCATCACGGACTCGATGGACGTGTGTCTGAGTGAACTCCGGGAGATGGTGATGGACAGGGAGGCCTGGCGTACTGTGATTGATGGGGTTGCAAAGAGTCGGACACGACTGAGCAACTGAACTGAACTGAATATTCCATTCAAAGGCCTTTATAGTTCTGACAGTTATGAAAACTTGACTGGTTCCTGAAAGCTTATTATTAATTCCATAACACTTTATATTCTGTACTATGCATTTTATTTAGTACTCTGTTTAATTTTAAAAAGATTGCCTACCTGGTCAATAAGTTACTAGTGAAATGCATAAGTCAGCGGCAGGAATCTAGCAATGCCAAATTAAGTGATATGATGGTCTAAATTAAGTAATCAGATTCTTAAGTCTATTTCATGATTGCTATATAACTACTCAGAGAAGAACAATTAAATTTAGCTTTTTAGCTGAGAAACTAGAATGCTGTAATACCCAGGAGATTATTCTAGTCTTATTTCTCTCTCTTTTTTTTTTTTTTTGCATTAGTCTGTCAAATAGTTTCACATGGAAAGACTTGAGACCCTCATTTGAAAGTTATAGTCTAAAGAAAGGTAGAAACTACAATGGAGTAAACTAATAAGTGGTTTCATGTGCTGGGTTAAAACCCTGACTCATCCCTCCCCATCACCGCATTTTCTCTCCGATAGCTGTAAGTTTCCTCTCACTGTCTGTAAGTCTGTTTCCGAACAGTCATTTTTTGAAGTGTGGAAATTCAAGCAAGTGTCGGCTTTGGATATTGTTGGAAGAATGATAAGGACTTGTGAACTGCCTGAGGAGAGGACGACTGTGGCCAATGAGACAAAATGGTGTGCAAAAGCACTAACGGAAAGGAGGCCCAGGGGCGAGAAATGGACTCTTGTGGTTAAAACAGGAGGTCTCCATGAGGGGTTGGGAAAGTGGACCGTGAGAGGCAATGGCCAGGAAGTCATTGCGTTGGTGAATGGACATTTGTACAACAGCATCCTAAACTCTCTTCTTCCCACCTATGACTGTCCTACCTATCTTCCTGTTTTCATTTCATTGCCTGGAATCCCTTTTCTCTTACCATTTCAAGTAGTCCAAATTGAGTTTGGGTCTTACTTCCTATTTAGCTATATTTTTCCTATTTGAAGACTCATAAGCTGAGCAACTTTCAAAGACAATTGGGTGACTTTCAAAGACCCATAGAAAATTCAGTCTAGTATCTGAAGGTGTCTGAAGGAAAAGTGTTAGTAGTCGCTCAGTTGTGTCTGATTCTTTGTGACCCTATGGACCGTAGCCCGCCAGGCTCCTGTGTCCCTGAAATTCTCCGGGCAAGAATACTGGAGTGGGTAGCCATTTCCTTCTCCAGGGGACTTCCTGACCCAGGGATCGAACCTGTGTCTCCTGCATCACAGGCATATTCTTCACAATCTGAGCCACCAGGGGATGTTATGCTACATAGATCTGAAGATAAATAAAATGTCTATTTTGTTGTAAAGGACAAGCAGGCCTGGCATGCTGAGATTCATGGGGTCGCAAAGAGTCGGACACGACTGAGCGACTGAACTGAACTGATGTACAACACAGTGCATTTCCAAGAGAGCTGACTTTAAACTAAGTCCTCACACTGAATATTTCATATATATTCTGCAGCTTACATTGATTAAAGTATGTATTTACTTACATATTCATTCAACAAATACTTGCGCATATAATATATACCAAGCAATACATTTAACCATCTACCTCTGAAGATGGTTAATTAGACAGAGCTCCTGATCTCAGACACTTGGAATCAGCCACTAAAATGCTCCAGCAAACATCAAGAAACCTCTTCTAAGAGAGTTCTTTTTTAAAATAGCAAAAAATAATAATAATAATAATTAAGATATAAAAAACAAGAACTGACAAAGGACTGAAAGATATAAAAGAAAACTCATGGAACAGAATCGTAGGGCCAAGGTAAAAATCAGAGAAGTTGAACACAGGTCAAGAGAAATAATCCAATGTGAACAACAGAGAGAAAAAATGATTGCTAGAAAGGAGCACAGCCTTGGTGATATCAGAAGGATATCAAAACAAATTTCAGATGGGGACTTCTCTGTCGGTCCAGTGGTTAAGACTGTTCGCTTCCAATGCGGGAAGTATAAGTTCGATCCCTGATCAGGGAACTAAAATCTCACAAGCTACTAGGCCAAAACAAACAAATCACCACTACCAACAACAACAGTAACAACAAAAGATAGGTCTTAGATCTGAATCAGGAGAGTCACAGAATTGTGGTCACAATGGATCTTTCCTCCCCAGGTGCAGCCCTGAGGTGGAGGTACCTGCATGTTCTTCGGGCCTGGAAGAAGGTCAGTTTTTGAATTAGAAGTTTCATCAGCTTCCCCACCCCCACCCTTGCCTTCTCCTCTTTGCATACATTTCTCTTCTTCCACTGAAATCTGACTCATTTCCTTCCTGTTATCCACCTGCCCCAGAATCTCATAATCAAATGTTTGGCACAATGTTTGCACTTCATGTTAAAGGTATCCCTGCATGCCTGCTAAGTCACTTCAATTGGATCTGACTCGTTTGTGACCCTATGGACCATAGCCTGCCAGAATCCTCTGTCCATAGGATTCTCCAAGCCAGAATACTGGAATGGGTTGCCATGCCCTCCTCCAAGGGATCTTCCCGACCAAGGAATCAAACGCAAGCCTCTTATGTCTCCTGCACTGGCAGGAATGTCTTTACCACCAGCGCCACCAGGGAAGCCTGAAGGTATCCTTAAAGAGGTGCAAAAGTCCTGATTTTTTTCCATGAAGTCTGAAACCCAGAATAGAGCTGGGAGTATCCTGGTGGCCTCCCACTGTGCAGGAGGTGGGTTAGTGATCTTTCCTCTGAAGTCCGTTTATGAAATGCATGTGATTCCACCACACATCTTCCCAGCAAGAATCCCCACTGGAGATTCCCATGGAGACCCCTGGGTTTCTCCAGGGACTAAAGCCAGCTTCCTTGGTAGGTCACATCCTAGTTCTAGAAGTTCTTCCCTAATAGCTGATGGTGAACTGTCTTCTCTCCTGGGGGCTCCTGAGTTGTGCATCTCTGGGGTGCATGAATGTGGCAAGCTTTGGAGGTTTGCTCTACTTCAGGCTTTATAATGGCCATATGGAGCAAAGCCCCTATGAGGTTTGAACTCACTTGTGATCTCCCAGACTAGGACAGCAACAGCCAAACCATCTAACTATCTTGTAGTGACTGGGAACAATCCAGAGCCATGGTGATCAGGGTTTATCTGTCATTTTTAAAAGATAAACTAGAAATTATACTCTGATCCTAATCCTAAAGGAAATAAACACTGAACATTTATTGGAAGGACTGATGCTGAAGCTGAAGCTCCAATACTTTGGACCAACCTGATGTGAAGAGCTGACTTACTGGAAAAGACTCTGATGCTGGAAAAGATTGAGGGTAAAAGGAGAAGAGGGCAACAGAGGGTGAGATGGTTGGATGGCATCACTGACTCAACAGACATGAATTTAGCAAACTCTGGGAGATAGTAGAGGGGAGAGGAGCCTGGCGTGCTGCAGTCCATGAGGTCACAAAGAATCAGACACAACTTAGCGACTGAACAACAACCTAAAACTTAGATTGGGCTTCCCAGATGGCGCTTAGTGGTAAAGAACCTGCCTGCCAACACAGCAGACACAACATGCAGGTTCAGTCCCTGGATTTGGAAGATCCCCTGGAGAAGGAAATGGCAACCCACTCCAGTATTCTTGCCTAGAGAATTCCATGGACAGAGGAGCCTGGCGGGCTACAGTCCATAGGGTGGCAAGGAGTCGGACATGACTGAAGAGACTTAGCAAGCACATAATACTCATATCAGCTACTAACACATTTACTTAGGCTTTCAAATCACCCAAATCATTACAGCAATTGCACAAGAACCCACCTCAAGCTGCCCAGCCTTCTCACTAACACATCTGGGAATTTGACTCTCAGCCTCCCTCCTAGTACTCCCCCCACCTTGTAGGGGTCAGTCTGACTTTGAACTGAAGAATGTATCCTCCCCTTCTCGCCTCCTTCACTCCAGCCTTAATATCTTGTATGGGCCCTCCTTCAATTGCACGTTCCCAAATGAATTGCCATGGTGTGAAATATATGTGTACATTAACTTCCTCTGCACAATTACCTCTTCAGTGCCTCTTCCTTCATGCTTTCCTGGGCCTATTACTCATCCTCCTACCTCTGTCCTGCCAGCCGCCCTGAGAGCTCTACTTTCCCCCCTTTCAGGTCATTTCAGAACATTCCAACCACTTTTTCTTGTAAGTCATTCCTTCTGACAACCTGTTCTTTATTTCTTTCGTGTTTTTGCAAATGACTCTTTAGACATTCAGAAGAGAGGAAAAGCCAACTCACCTTCATAATGTGCCAGGTGCTTTCCAATGTCCTCAGGCAATGCTCTCAACTCTTTTACAAGAGAGAAAGGACTGAATGCATGAGGAGGCCTGAGGCCCAAGGAAGGAGATTCCGTAATTGTCCTGGGTTGCACGCTGGTAAGGGACAGAACTTAGATTTCAACACAGAATCTGTATGGTTCCAAGAATAATGATTCCAGAATCTGTACGATTCCAAAACTCCGGTGGTCTTTTCTTCCTACGGCACTGGATCCGTAACTTTTTTTTTTTTTAGTATTATCACATGTGAATTTTTAAAATTTTATTTATTTATTATTGGCTGTATGTGGGATCTTTGTTGGGGCTCGGGCTTAGTTATCCTGAGCACGTGCAATCCCCACCCAGGATCGAACTCACATCCACTGTCTGTGGGAAAGGCATATTCTTAACCAGGGGACTGCCAGGGAAGTCCTAACACAATTGAATTTTAAGTAAAAGTATCCAAAGATACATTCAAATTCTATCAATAGCCCTCTGAAAGACTCGGCGTGGTACTGTTCCAAACTACACGTAGGTGATCCCTTAGTAAACAATCTCTTAGAATCAGGAATTCTGGAAATGGGAAGAACCTGAGTAAGTACTCTTTATATTTGAGGCACCCAGAAACACACACAAATTTATTATACAATAAAAGACACAGTAAAACAAAATCAAATCTAAAATTAAGAAAATAGAGAAAAGAATTTGCAACATATATGACAAGATAAAGTGATATTTCCAATGTACAAGGAGCTCCTATTAAAAAATAATAACCCAAACAAGCAAATGAATGAATAGGCATTTCATAGAAGAGTTAATTCAAGTGGCCAATAACCATATAAGCTGATGTTCATCTTCATCTATACTTGTGAAAACACAAAAGAAATTATGAACAGCCAGTTATCTGTCAAATTGACACAACTTTTAAAGAACAAGATCCAGGCTGGGAAAGACTTAGGAATAAGTACTCTGTTTACTTGGATTTCTCTGATAGCTCAGTTGGTAAAGAATCTGCCTGTAGTGCAGGAGACCCCAGTTTGATTCCTGGGTTGGGAAGATCTGCTGGAGAAGGGATGGGCTACCCAGTTCGGTATTCTGGCCTGGATAATTCCATGTACTGTAGAGTCCATGGGGTCACAAAGAGTCGGACATGACTGAGCCACTTTCACTCTGTTCACTGGCTATGAGATTTGTAGCTGATCTATTCCTTCTCTGCTTGAATCTGGGCTGGCCTTCAGTGACTTGCTTGACAAATAGAATACAGAAGAAGTGACTAAAAGAACTTGCAAATGATAGGTTGTAAAAAGACCTGCAACTCTCACCTGAGCCCTAAGACTGCCATATTGGCAACACCTCTATTTTGGAGATGACATTTTAGAGAAGAGGCTCTGAGAATACGTGGAGAGTGAGAGATGTCTGGCCAACCCCCAACTATGTATCCCCAGCTATGCAAGTCATCCCAGCTCTGGGTCCAAACACATGAGGAGCAAAAACTAAATCATGCCCCCTAAATGCCACTCAAATTGCAGCTTCATAAATAGGGTAATCAATTGGTGTTGTTGTTAGCCATTAAAAGTTGAAGTGGTTTGTAATATAGCAATGGATAACCAGAACAGGAATGAATTGCTACTACCATTCAGTAAAGTAACTTGGTAATACAACTAAAATAAAAATATAATTCCCTTCAAACCAGAAATATCACTCCTTGGAATCTATCCCAGGAAATCAAAGCACCAGTACATAGAATACATGAATAATAATGCTTATGCAGCATTTTTGTTGCAGAATTAAAAACAAACAAGAACTAATGAAAAAAATCAAGGCCCATTGCTAGTGGAATAGTGAATATATTATAATACATGCTTAAAAAGGATTAGAGTTTTATCACTTTTCTTAGAGGGATTTCCACAAATTAAAAGAGAAAGGAAAATGCAGAAAAATAGGTAAAACATGATCAGATTCTTTTTGTAACACAAAGAGTGAAGGGAAAGGCTCCCATATATATATATATATATACACATACATATATATATGTATGTATATCCATACCATATTTCATTAAATCTAAAATTGCAAGACATATAGCAATTTCAGCAATGTTAAAATTTGAAAAAGGTACAAGGTGCATCTCAGATCTGATGTGATACAGTGTGTGTGTTTGTGTGTGTATGCACGCACATGTTACACAGCCTGAATAAAAGTGGAAAGAGACATGCCAATTTGTGAACACAGCTTGGAGGCCTGTGTTTGGGGTAAAGAATGAGAAAAGGAGTAGGGTCACAAACAAGAAAAAAAGGCTTAATTTAAAAAAAATGAAAACATTTATAACAAATATGTGTGTTTACAAAGAAACTAAACTGAAAAAAGTGGTTTATGTCTAAGATTAACTTGTGGGAATGCCCATGAAAATGTCAGATTTAAAAAAGCAAATTATGGAGTGATAAACATAGTATGTTTACACTTTGGCAAAAACAAAACACTTGCATATGATCATACCTTTGTGAACATTGTAGAAAATCCAGTTTGGGCATGATTATTCTTTACATTGTTCCACTGTGACAAGCATTATTATTTCATGATTTTAAAAATAAAATAAGGACTTCCCTGGTGGTCCAGTGGTTAAGAACCTGCCTTCCAATGCAGGGGACGTGTGGGTTCAATCCCTCGTCAGGAAACTAAGATCCCACATGCCATGGGGACTGTGTGCCACAGCTACTGAGCCTGCGAGGAAAGATCCTGCGTGCCGCAACTAAGACCCAGTGCAGCCAAATAAACAAATAAAAGTAAATGAACATTTTTTTTAAAAACTAGATAAAATTAAAGTGGATAAAAACTGATGGGGCAAAAATGACAAGTTACTCTAAAGCTAAAATAAATGTAATACTTTTATTTATGTTTCAAGCATCCTTTTCAAAACTACCATTATTATTTCTGGTCCATAATGCTAATTCCCCAGTGACTGATTACAAAATTTAGCCAAGCAGTCCATGTGATTTGTGTATCTTATTGTAACCATTCCAGTCACCATAATCACTTGGTTCAAATACTCTTTAAAACTACCACTAATCATTCAAAAATTAATGGTTTTATTCACATTCTAGCACTGAAAAAAATTAACGTTATATTACAGTTAAGAAGAGATAAAGTAGAACTAAAGCAGTCCCCAAGCACATCTTAATTTGGGTAGGTTTTTTTCTCCACCCCTGGGAGGTGACTAAAAGACCACCAGAACCAGCATCAAGAGAACCCCATCACACACGTGGTGTGATTTCTAGCTCTGCGTACCCATGAGGGTATCATTTCTCTCTCTGAGGCTCAGTTTTCTCATTTATAAAAGAAGGGTGAAAATCCTCAAGGACTGTTAGGAAACCTAAATGAGAGAATGTGGTTGAAAAAATCTAAATTATGACTGCCGTGTAAGAATACGTGCTACATTCCAAGCGTCGTAATAAAGATGCAATGGAAAGAGAAAAGGAGTGAGGATCAGAAACTAAAGGCTTTTTCTCTCCATCACCGTAGCTGAGTGCTTATGGCCGCTCCAGATCACCACTCATGGCCTTAATTTTTTCAGCTGTCCAATAAGCTGATGACAAGGTCTAATGACCTTTTCTAGCATTTTATTTCTAACATTTAAAGAAAAAAACTCAATAGTTAATATTAGAAAACTTTTTATAAATTTATTAATTTGTATTTCTTTGGGGGAAGAGAAGAATTCTTAAATTCTTTACTCAGCCTCCTAAAGCTAAATGGGTTTACCTGGTGGCTCAGGTGGTAAAGAATCTGCCTGCAATGTGGGGCACCTGGGTTTGATCCCCAGGCTGGGAAGATCCCCTGAAGTAGGGAATGGCTACCCACTCCAGTATTCTTGCCTGGAGAATTCAATGGACAGAGGAGCCTGGCAGGCTATAGTCCATGGTGTCGAAAGGAGTCAGACATGACTGACCGATGAACACTTTCACAAAAGCTAAATATTATCTTAACTGAATATACTTCAGGTATATTTAGTCACCAAAACCATTTCTGTAGTACTCAATGATAATGAAAAGGATTTCACAAGGTTCAGATAACAAATGAAGACAAATGTTTCTATAATCCTCTTTCCATAGAAGTACACAATCTTCATTTATCTTCAGGGATGACATCTGTTCCTTTAAAAATATTTCCTTTATTAGATGCGCTTTAGTGTCTGACTGTGCCTTTTCACGACTCTTACATCTATTATAGACTGTCCAGCCCTCAAATCTCTCAACTGAGACTCAGATCTGCTGACTCCCTGCATTCTTCCAGCTGATTGATGGACTTCTTTCTAATGGAGCTGCCGAAAGAACAAAATGCACAAATTGTGCTTTGCCCCTATTATGACTCTGGTCCAATAGAATTCTTGTCAACTACCGTATTTTACTTCTGCCCCTGCTCTCTGAAATGCGTGATTTATTTTATAATTAATAGTGCTTCTAAATGAATATAAATAAAGTATAACTGATTCAAGCTAATTTTCGAGTCTTTTTGCCTCATGTTTAACTCATTCAACATCTCTCTTGCCAATTTTAAAGATAACATTCATCTGCCAAAAATAGCCCATGTCTCAGACTAGATACAGCTGTGATGGTTAATTTGATATGTCAACTTGATTGGGCCAGAAGGTGCCCAGGTATTTGGTCAGATAAGCTGAGTGTATCAGTGAGGAGGTTTCTACTTGAGATTAATATTTGTATTGGCAGACTAAACGAAGTGGCTTTTTTTTTAATTTTGAAAGTCACTCAGTCATGTCTGACCCTTTGTGACCCCATGAACTATACAGTTCATGGAATTCTCCAGGCCAGAATACTGGAGTGTGTAGCCATTCCCTTCTTCAGGGGATCTTTCCAACCCATGATTGAACCCAGGTGTCCCATGTTGCAGGCAGATTGTTTACCAGCTGAGCCACAAGTGAAGCCCCTTGCCCGCCAAGGGGGTGGGACCTTCCAATCCACAGATCCCAGAGAAAAACAAACAAGCTGGGTAAGAGTGAATTTCAGAGCCTGACTGTCAAAACCTGGCGTGTTGGAAGCTGAGGCTGAGTACAGATCAAACTCACATGGGTACTTAAACCACATATTTAATACTAAAGAGTATTTTTTAAGCAAAGGAAAATTCCTCTTCCTCATAGCGCACACCTTTTGCTACTTGGATGAGGCCCGCAATGCCTAAAACAGTGTTAAAACACTGTCATCTCCTAACACATCCCTAGTCTATCCCCCCAGCAACCTCCCCAGCACCTTTCCTGACTGCCTCCCCACCCGCACCCCCACCCCCATACTTTGCACTTTGCCACCCTTTGCCCTCTTCCAAGACCAGCTGCAATGCTTTTGCTTTATGAACCCGGCTTCTCTGCCCGCCCACCCACCCATGGTAAATTCTTCCGGCTTGTTGGCTGTAAATTTTTCTATCTTTGCATCAGGAATTGCCAAAGGGGAGTTTAGGGGCTGCTTCTGTCGCCTGGAGCCTATCCATCCCAACCCCTGTCCCCATTGCGACCACTCAAAGTGCTCCTGCCAAGAACAAGCCGGCCAAGCCTGCGCAGTGGCCTCTCTGTCCCTCCTGAGGCACCCGGAGACTGCTCCTACTGGTCCCAGGCTGCGGGGGCATTCCTCCCAAACCCCATTCCCACCCCTACTCTCAGCCCCACTCCTGTCCCCCACCCCGCGATGATCAGCTAGCCAGGAGCCTCTCCTCTCTCACTTTACCACCGCCTTCTCTGGGGCTTCCCTTGACATATTGTGTCCATCTGGCTTAACTCATGTCTTTATGACCCCATGGACTGTAGCCTGCCAGGCTCCTCTGGTCATGAGATTTTTCTTTTGTAGTTAAAAGAAATGACTTCCCTGGTGGCTCAGACAAAAAAAAAAAGTCTGCCTGCAATGCGGGAGACCCAGGTTTGATCCCTGGGTAGGAAAGATCCCCTGAAGAAGGGGATACCTGTAATCCACTCCAGTATTGCCTGGAAAATCCTATGGACATAGGAGCCTGTCTGGCTACAGTCCATGGGGTCGCAAAGAGTGAGACACAACCGAACGACTAACACACACACATACAAACACAGAAAGAAATTTAAAATAGTTTTGCATTAATCTTATCAACACAGTTCAATCCAGGTTGTGTGTGTATACATAGGGTGCACACACAGACAGATATGTATACAGTATACCCAGTAGCCAAGAGATTAGTGTGTTTATTATCCCTATTAACAGTAGACAGAATGTGGTCATTCTTTTTTTCAAGTTGAATTGGATTTGCTTAACTTCTGAACTTCCTTCCTTTGCATCATCTTTCTTTAAAAAAAAAAAAAAATTATTTGTCTACCCTGGGTTCCAATTGTAGCATTCAGGATCTTCAGTTTTCACTGGAGGCATGTGGGATCTTTAGCCAAAGCATGCAAACTCTTAGTTGTGGCATGTGGGATCCAGTTCCCTGACCAGGGATCCAACCAGGGCCCCTTATATGGAGAGTGCTGAGTCTCAAACACTGGACTTTCAGGGAAGCCCTTGCATCATCCTTCTGGACACAACTATTACCATTTTCTTCCTGGGCTAATCGTATCCAGTCATTAGACTTAAGTTGTGTCTTTTTCGGTTTTCTTTCCTGTTTTATTATCAAGCTTTGGAGTCTTTTCAGATTTTAGATCTTTCTTTGCTTTGTAATTATTTCCAACTCAGTTTAACTATTTGCAAAATAACTCAAAACCTTTAAAAAGCCCTCTGTGTTCAGGACTCTAAACTTGTTCCCTAAAATTTACCAAAGAAGACTTAGAAGCATCCAGGAAGTTATTTATTTTTCTTTACCCTCATTCCACTTGACTGTGTCAAAGATGGAATGAAGAATGACAGCAAATCTACTCATAAAACGAGTTGAAAATTCAGAGACTGTGAATTCTGTATCTGGCTTTGACGTTCACATATTTATAACCCCAAGAAAGTTATTTAAGCTTTTTCTCTGGTGTATGACACATTTGTCAAATCATAGGATTTATGATAAATGTCATGTGTGATATATGATAGATACTGAAAACTAAGCCTAGGCTTATTTGTTGAGCAGGATAGAACAATTAGCAAGTTCATTTATTACAGCAGTAGTTTGCAAATCCCAAAGATGAACAGAATCATCTTTTTGACCTTTAAAAAATTCACATAGTTATGGTTCATCCCAAACTGGCTGTAGTTGTTGTTGTTTTCTGTTTTTAAAGGTGTATTTTATTCTATTTTCTGGCTGTGGTGGGTCTTCTTTGCTGCCTGTGGGCTCTCTCTAGTTGCAGTGAGAGGGGCTACTCTTTGTCAAGGAGCACAGGCTCTAGGTGCATCGGCTTTGGTAATTATGCTTCATGAGCTCTAGAGCCGGGATTCAGTAGCTGTGGTGCATGGGGTTACTTGCTCCTATCCTCCCCGGCCAGAGATTGAACCAGTGTCCCCTGCATTGCAAGGCAGATTCCTAACCACTGGGCAACAAGGGAAGCCCCACATTTGTTTTTAAGGAGGTCTCCTCAAGTACAGGCAGGTGGGAAGAGCCTAGAATTGTAGGACAGGCTTCAGAACTGTTCCTGCAGTAGATACTTATCATCCATTTTTCAGAGAAATTAATTCAAACTTTTATCATCCTGCCTAATTTATCAGTAACTAATGAAAGATGATCATGTTTGGATAATTGCAGACGTGCCAAATTTGGAACCCATGCTGTTCACAGCAAGCCCCAGGCTGTCAGATTGCTCATGTGCACTTTCCTGCAACCGGACATGGAAATTTTTACTTACGCCAATTAATGATTTTATTTAAAATAAAACTATAAATAAATGGTAGTGGGAGAACAGGGCTTCCCTGGTGGCTCAAGAGTAAAGAATTTGCCTGCAATGCAAGAGGTGCAGGGGATGTGGGTTCGATCCCAGGGTCAGGAAGATCCCCTGGAGGGTGGCATGGCAACCTACTCCAATATTCTTACTATCTCATGGACAGAGGAGCCTGCCGGGCTACAGTCCATAGGGTCACAAAAAGTCAGACTCAGCTGAAGTGACTAAGAATGCAAGAAAACAGGGTTGATGCTTTCCATCATACATATAAGTTCCTGTTGTATATTTCAAAGTCTCAAAAAAAAGTTGAGTGAAATGAAATTTAGGCAAATTATTACATTACCTAAAGGAATCTTTAAAGACGAATCTCAGATATGAAAGTGTGCCTTTGGGTATTAGGACATAAAGAGGTTATTCTCCAATCAACCATTTCTTAAATAACTTTGTGCCAGGAAAAAAAAAAAAAAGATCACCCTGCCCCCACAAAGCAAAAATTTTCCTGCAAAAGATGAGTTCTTTAATTTTTTTCACCAGAAAATATCCCCCCCTCATGCTTCTTTGTATACTTTTTTTCCTGCCATTTCAAAATAATAATGAGTTAGTGGCTTAAAGGGCACCAGGATTTTAATCTCTTCTGATACAACAGAATCATGGATTGTAGAGCATATTTATGATAGGCAAGGTTAGCTGAGTCAAATCTCTCAGGCTCTCTAATCCCCCATCCCAAGTCAAGGGTTTATCTTGCAGAAACTGTGCACCTCTAATAGCTATGCCTGTTAAAACTGGGACTTCAATCCATCTCTTGACTTATGGACATAACTGTTTCTTACAGTCACAGGAATCTTAATGTGGTGTTTCTTTGGGCTCTGTTTTACAGGTTACTTCCTAAACATCCCTAGAAATCAGCCCTTCAATCTGAATTGCCTTCATGGGACTTGAGGGTAAGAGGAATTGATGCAGGTATACTGACTCATGCTGCTTATCTCCTGAGTAATAACATCCTTTGTTTCTGACCCAGGAGTTCTGTCTTCCCTCAGCAGTGGCACCCTGACTTGTTAATTGGCAAGTAGTAAAATCTCAGAACGTTCACAGATCTTGACATCTGTCAAAATGTCAGAAAATAATACAGTGAGTAATGAAAACTGGAATAGTGGGGAAGAGAGGTCAATGGAAGTATAAATGTCAATCTCATTTTTTTTTGGTAGAGTAACAATAAATGCTATCTAAAATTGAAATATGTAGTTTAGAAAGGGAATAACTGTATTTTAGTGATTTTCATTATCTTATTTCTTATCTTTTTAAAAAGAAATATTTCTTTTTTTTACTGTTAAGCTTTTTCCTTTCAGTTTTGGTGAGATATAACTGACATACAGCACAGTTTAAATTTAAGGTATACAGCATAATGACTTGATTCACCTTCATCATGATTATCACAGTAAGTTTAGTGAACATTCATCTTTTCAAAATTAAAGACATAGAAAAGAAAATTTTTCTTGTGATCAGAACTCCTAGGATTGATGCTCTTAAAAGCTCTCATATAAGCAAAGAACAATGTTCATTATAATTATCACATTATACATTACATTTTAAGTACTAATCTGTCTTATAATTGGAGTTTGTATTTATTGACTCCCTTCATCCAGTTTCCTCTACCCTCAGCCCCCATCTCACCCCCATCTCGAGTAATCACAAATTGTATCTCTTTTTCTGTGATTTTGCTTGTTTTTGAAGTATAATTGACCCACAACACTATGATAATTCCCATTGCACAACATAGTGATTGGATATTTCTATACATTTCAAAATGATCATCACAATAAGTCCATATCATTCCCCTACTGATAACTCTTAGGAAGAAAGCAAATCAAAGTAAGTGTAAAAGAGAGACCCCCTGCTGAGTCTGGGAAATTTTTTTTTTTTTTCTTTTTGAGAGACTG
Source organism: Budorcas taxicolor (assembly GCF_023091745.1). Taxonomy (NCBI): domain Eukaryota; kingdom Metazoa; phylum Chordata; class Mammalia; order Artiodactyla; family Bovidae; genus Budorcas; species Budorcas taxicolor. The sequence goes on from NC_068918.1 coordinate 75,907,355, forward strand.
ATCCACGAGACTTGTCTTTCAAATCATGCAGCTCATTATGATAATATACAAACCTGGTTCTGTACACAGAGTTGCAGAGCCAGGATCCCACTGTGGTCATGTGTTTTACTGGCCTCTGAAAAAATTTAAGCTTCTGACGAGAAGTTTTCCTGATGTAGAAGGCATTGGGAATCATGAGAAGACCACTAGGGCTCAGAGAACATTTGTCCCACCCACTGTGGAATCTGTGGATCTGGAGAAAGCCACATGGATTGGGGGAAGTCTGCACACACATCTCCCCCTTTCAACAAATGACATGTATATTCCTTCCTGGTGCTGGTCCATTTCCATATTCACAGCTGGACTCATATCATAAGACATCTGAGGCAATAGCCTGCAAAATGGGGCATCTGCTCTCTGGGAAATGTGTATGACAGAACAAGGAGGAGCAAAAAGGAAATATAAGGTAGTTTGTTTGTATTTGCTTTTAAAGTTTCCATTTTTGTGATATTTATAAATGTAAAAATCAAAATATACTTTTACATAGTACTGGGTGCTCAAAAGCTCTTTATTAATAAAGATGAGTAGGGACTTCTCTGGTGTTCCAGTGGTTAAGAATCCACCATGCAATGCAGGGGACATGGGTTCAATCCCTAGCCAGGGAACTGAGATCCCACATGCTGTAAGACAACTAAGCCCGAGCCCGGCAACCACTGAGCCCATGTGCTCTGGAGCATAAAACTAGAGAGAAGGCCATGTGCCGCAGTGAGGATCCCGCATGCCAGAGCGAAGACCCGATGAAGCCAGTAAATAAACAGAGTGACGACGATAGAGCTATGGGTTCCAAAGACATTGAAATAAGATGCATTTGCTGTTTCAAAAACCTGGTCACATTCAACTCAATTACACTTTTGGACGCCTCAGCTTTGGGGGGTTCCTGGACTGTCTGTGCCCTCTACACAAACCCCTAACCCCTTCACCACCAAAAAAAAACCACACACACACTGAGATGCTTCCAGTACAGAGTAGATGAAGGCCCCAAGGATGAGAATCAACCCTAAAAAGGCCCCAAGGATGAGAATCTACCCTAAAGCACTGACACAGCCTCGTGGCTTCAGGATCATTAAGAAATCATTAGCAGGGATTCTAGAACTAATCAATGAATATAGTAAAGTTGCAGGATATAAAATCAACACACAGAAATCCCTTGCATTCCTATACACTAATAATGAGAAAGTAGAAAAAGAAATTAAGGAAACAATTCCATTCACCATTGCAACAAAAAGAATAAAATACTTAGGAATATATCTACCTAAAGAAACTAAAGACCTATATATAGAAAACTATAAAACACTGATGAAAGAAATCAAAGAGGACACTAATAGATGGAGAAATATACCATGTTCGTGGATCAGAAGAATCAATATAGTGAAAATGAGTATACTACCCAAAGCAATTTACAAATTCAATCCAATCCCTATCAAGCTACCAGTGATATTTTTCACAGAACTAGAACAAATCATTTCAAAATTTGTATGGAAATACAAAAAACCTCCAATAGCCAAAGCAATCTTGAGAAAGAAGAATGGAACTGGAGGAATCAACTTGCCTGACTTCAGGCTCTACTACAAAGCCACAGTCATCAAGACAGTACGGTACTGGCACAAAGACAGAAATATAGATCAATGGAACAAAATAGAAAGCCCAGAGATAAATCCACACACCTATGGACACCTTATCTATGACAAAGGAGGCAAGAATATACAATGGAGTAAAGACAATCTCTTTAACAAGTGGTGCTGGGAAAACTGGTCAACCACTTGTAAAAGAATGAAATTAGATCACTTTCTAACTCCACACATGAAAATAAACTCAAAATGGATTAAAGATCTAAATGTAAGACCAGAAACTATAAAACTCCTAGAGGAGAACATAGGCAAAACACTCTCCGACATAAATCACAGCAGGATCCTCTATGATCCACCTCCCAGAATTCTGGAAATAAAAGCAAAAATAAACAAAGGGGATCTAATTATAATTAAAAGCTTCTGCACAACAAAGGAAACTATAAGCAAGGCGAAAAGACAGCCTTCTGAATGGGAGAAAATAATAGCAAATGAAACAACTGACATACGACTAATCTCAAAAATATACAAGCAACTTATGCAACTCAATTCCAGAAAAATAAACGACCCAATCAAAAAAATGGGCCAAAGAACTAAATAGACATTTCTCCAAAGAAGACATACGGATGGCTAACAAACACATGAAAAGATGCTCAACATCACTCATTGTTAGAGAAATGCAAATCAAAACCACAATGAGGTACCACTTCACACCAGTCAGAATGTCTGTGATCCAAAAATCTGCAAGCAATAAATGCTGGAGAGGGTGTGGAGAAAAGAGAACCCTCCTACACTGTTGGTGGGAATGCAAACTAGTGCAACCACCATGGAAAACAGTGTGGAGATTCCTTAAAAAATTGCAAATAGAACTGCCATATGACCCAGCAATCCCACTGCTGGGCATACACACCAAGGAAACCAGAATTGAAAGAGACACATGTACCCCAATGTTCATCGCAGCACTGTTTATAATAGCCAGGACATGGAAACAACCTAGATGTCCATCAGCAGATGAATGGATAAGAAAGCTGTGGTACATATACACAATGGAGTATTACTCAGCCGTTAAAAAGAATACATTTGAATCAGTTCTGTTGAGATGGATGAAACTGGAGCCGATTATACAGAGTGATGTAAGCCAGAAAGAAAAACATCAATACAGTATACTAACACATATATATAGAATTTAGAAAGATGGCAATGATGACCCTGTATGCAAGACAGCAAAAAAGACACAGATGTGTATAGCAGACTTTTGGACTCAGAGAGAGAGGGAGAGGGTGGGATGATTTGGGAGAATGGCATTGAAACATGTATGCTATCATGTAAGAATCGAATCACCAGTCTATGTCCGATGCAGGATACAGCATGCTTGGGGCTGGTGCATGGGGATGACCCAGAGGGATGTTGTGGGGAGGGATGTGGGAGGGGGGTTCATGTTGGGATCACATGTACACCCGTGGTGGATTCAGGTCAATGTATGTCGAAACCAATACAGTATTGTAAAGTAAAATAAAGTAAAAATAAAAATTAAAAAAAAAAAAGAAAAGAAATCATTAGCAGGGAGGGATTGCTGGTTTAAATTAGAATGACACTGATAGACTTACAATTAGTAGAAATAAAAATTGTTAATTAAAATTGCATCTTATTTCCCCCAGGCATGATCTCTATTTGCCACTTGGTTGAATAAAAATAGTCTCTTGATACAATTTGTCAACCCAAAAGAAACATTGGGAAAGTAGAAAAACATTTTAAAAACCTCACTTTTTAAGGATGACAAACTACCTCCCTCAGAGCTCATGTTTAAATTAGACTGTGTTTTGATTAACAACAACAAAAAAAAATTTTAACTTTTTTGTTGTAAATTGTTACGGGCTGAATTTTGTCCACTCAAAATCCATGTGTTGGAGTCCTCAATATAAGGACTCAGAATATGACTGTTCATAGTGATGGGTCTTTAAAGAGGTGAAGTGAGTGAAGTCGCTCAGTCGTGTCCAACTCTTTGAGACCTGTGGACTATAGCCCACCAAATTCCTCCATCCATGGGATTCTCCAGGCAAGAATACTGGAGTGGGTTGCCATTTCCTTCTCCAGGGGATCTTCCCGACCCAGGGATCGAACCCAGGTCTCCCATATTGTAGGCAGACACTTTAACCTCTGCACCACCTGTAACTGAGGTTGAATACTGTCACTGGAGTGGATCCTAATCAAGTCTGACTGGTGTCCTAACAAGACAAGGAGACTAGGGCATAGATAAGCGCAGAGAGAAAACCATGGAAAACACAGAGGAAGATGACCATCTGTTAATATTTACAAGCCAGGTAGAGATCCTTCCTTGATGACCCTCAGAGGAAACTAACCCTGCTGACACCGTGGTCTCAAACTTCAAGCCTCCAGAAATGCTAGAAAATAAATTTCTGTAGTTTAAGCCGCTTAGTCAATTTAGGAACACCCAGTACATTTTAGGGACACTAATTTCACCTCTTACTGAATTAACTTTCAGAAGTATCAGAATTCAATAGTCCATAGATTAATCCTGCCTGTAAAAATTTCCTCTCTATTATCAGTAGTTAGCATATGACTTAGCCTATTGAATGTATTAATAAATATGGAACAGCATGTTATTTGTTGAAAATTTTTATGCATCAAATTATCATCTGTGGTTCCAAAAGTGTACATCTTATCATAAATGTCATCTTCCTTTTAAAAATGATTCAGAACAATCTCTTTTTGCTACAGTTGAGAAAATGTTCAAATATGAAAGGAAAATGCCCATTACAAATGGTGTATACTCCAAAGTTATGTGTTCTTTGAGAGATCTGAATGCTTTCACATATACATTCAAGACTTTAGATGTAAACGCACTGACAAAATGAATTTCATTTTCCCATGACTATAAATATAACTTTTGAAATACAAAGTTATTAATTGCCCTCCACTATCTCTTGCAATTATAGAAGTTTTCCACAAGTAGGTATAGATCAAAATGAATTGTTGCTGATGTCCACCATGAACACACTGAAGATGGTATCTTTATTTATTTATTTATATTTGGCTGCCCCGGGTCTTCTCAGCTACGCATGGGCTCGCTCTAGTTTCAGCAAGCGGGGGCTACCCTCTAGTTGCAGTGGGTAGGCGTCTCATTGCAGTGGCTTCTCTTATGGAAGGGCACAGGCTCTAGAGTGTTTGGGCTTCGGTAATTGTGGCGCTATGGGCTCAGGAGTTGTGGTTCCTGTGCTCTAGAGCACAGGCTTGATTCTTGTGGCGGACAAACTTAGCTGCTCTGCAGCACATGGTATCTTCCCGGATCGGGGATCAAGCCCACGTCTCCTGCATTGGCGGCTGGATTCTCTACCGGTGAGCCACCAGGGAAGCCCCTCAGATGGTAAGTTTATAAGAAGGAAACACATAATACGTGAGTTAAAACCACAATAGGTGTCTGCTGTTATGGGCTACATGCTGATGGCTGGGCTACATAGATGTTTCATTGTCACAGCCAAGAGAAAAACAAGCACAAGAGCACTTGTTTATAGACCTCAGGAATGACAATCCCTTTGTGCATAAGTCATATTCTAAAACAAATGATTCAACTCCCTGCTGTTTTTAAATTTTTGTGAACACTCAGCACTCCTCCCAGGCAATATCCCTCTCCATCTTGTATATGTTGCTGCTGCTGAGTTGCTTCAGTCATGTCTAACTCTGTGCGACGCTATGGACTGCAGCCTGCCAGGCTCCTCTGTCCATTGTATTCTCTAGGCAAGAATACTGGAATGGGTTACCATGCCCTTCTCCAGGGGATCTGCCTGACCCAGGGATCAAACCCTGGTCTCCTGCAATGCAGGCAGATTCTTTACCGCTGAGCCACGTGGGAAGCCCACATCTCATATATTCTTATAACTAAACTCACACGTATTGAGTTTAGATACAGGTGATTAGTTAACATAATTTTATATTCTATAGATACTTAGTCAAACATCTGTTAACATTTATTAATTTGATTCTGCAGTATTCCTTTAAGATATGAAATCTCTCTTTTTTAAAATCACAAATATTTCAAGGTACCATGAAAAGGTCATAGGCTCCAGTGTTGTGTTTATGGTGTCCAGTGGATTAAAGAGTCCTGCCATGTTGTAGGACCTTGCAGACCAATGGTTTACTACCGTAACTGACTAGTTGGCTGTGTCTTATAGACTAATTCTCAAATTTTCAGTTTCAGAAATGGCTTAGTCAGTTCACCTAAAAGCAACTGGACAAATACTGACAAGCAGTGGAATGGCAAACCAGAAACATGATGGGATAATTTATAATGAAAAACACAATAATTCATAATGTTCACATCATCAGTATGGCATATAATTATCTCTGGAGGGAAAATGACTTAAGTAAATTAAGTTTGGAAGTCAGATTGTGAGTCATTCCTGTACATCTAAGATTGAAGCGGATTTGTCTCTTTGGTTACCTCTCTTTACTAAGGAGTATCTGGCCATATTTGTTGTCTAGGATACTTATCAACATTTCACTTGGTTATTCTGGTTTGAATAATGAATGTATGGCTAACTGTGTACAAACCTAACAAAACCTTCCAAAGTGGCTGCAGATTCTTGCATTTCTCTCAGCAGTGTATGACAGTTCCAGTTATTCCAAATCCTTTCAACCCTTGGTATTGTCAGTTTTGTGTTTTTTTTTAATTGTAGCCATTCTAGTAGGTGTATGATGGAATCTCATTTTTATTTTGATTTGCATGTCCTTAATCATTAGTGAGATTGAATATATTTTCAAACTTATTTGCTGTTTTCATCTCTTTTATGGTCAAGTCAAATATTTGCTTATATTTGCCCAGTATTTCGTTGTGGTCAACAAGCAGATTCTGTATAAGTTTTGCTAGATCTATGCCTAAATTTATCTGTTTTTGTTTGGGGAGCTATTGTAAATGGTACTGTAAAAAAAAAAAGTTTTCATACATTTCTACATACTGAAGATGATTCAGTTGTATATGTTGACCTGGTATCTTATACTATGACTTTGCATATGAGTATTAGAGTGTTTTTGTTTATTCCTTGAGATTTCTATTGCAGATAATCATACCATCTGCAAATAGGGCAGTTTTATTTCTTACTTTTCAGTTGGTATGCTACCTTCCTATCTATCATCTCTCTCTCCATCCATATAAAATCTGTCTTGTCTTATTGTACTACCTAAGATGTACTATGGTCAATAGTAATGGTAAGAGTGGCCACTCTTGCCTTGTTCTTGATCATTTTATTTTTTCAGTTTCAAAATTTCAGCTTGGTTTATCTTTATATCTTCAATTTCTTTGCTGAGGCTATTTTTTCCATTAGTTTCTAGAATGTTCACAGTTGCTGGCTGGAATATTTGTATAGCTACTGCTTTAAAGTCTTCCTCAGAGCCTTCCAATATCTGTGTCATATCAGCATTGGCATCTGTTGGTTGTCCTTCCCTGTGAAAACTGTCCTGATTGTTCATCATCCCCCAAAGAAATCCCACACCCATTAGCAGGTATTTCCCATTTCCTCTGTTTTCAGGCCTGGTCCTAGGCAATCTACTTTTGACTTCTGTAAATTTTCCTATTATGAATATTTTATATAAATATAATCATTCAATATAGTCTTTTGTTATTGGCCTCTTTCATCATTATACTATTTTCAAGAGTCATGCGTGTTGTAGCATGTATCAGCACATCATTCTTTTATTGCTGAATAATTGGAAGGACTGATGTTGAAGCTGAAACTCCAATACTCTGGCCACCTGATGCAAAGTGCTGACTCATTTGAAAAGACCCTGATGCTGGGAACGATTGAGGGCAGTAGGAGAAGGGGATGACAGAGGATGAGATGGTTGGATGGCATCACCGACTCAATGCACATGAGTCTGGGTAAACTCCAGGAGTTGGTGATGGACAGGGAGGCCTGGTGTGCTGCACTTCATGGGGTCGCACAGAGTCAGACATGACTGAGTGACTGAACTGAACTGAATTTTCCGTTATATGGATAGAAGCTATTTTATGCATTCATCACTTGATGGAAATTTAGGTTCAAATATTGCTGCTATGAATATTCCTGTACAATTGTTCATGTAAACATATGTTTAAATTTATCTTGGGTAGGTACTTAATAGTGGAACTGTTGGATCATATGGTAAATCTGTTAATATTTTGAGAAACTTCCAAAATAATTTCCAAAGTAAGTGTATTATTTTGCAATTTCATTAGCACTGTATAAGTGTTCCAAATTCTGCACATCATCACTGTCATTCTAGATATAAAGTCATATATCATTGTTGCTTTAATATTCATTTCCCTGATGGCCAGTGGTTTTTTTTGCTGAGGACTGAGGAAATGTCTGTTCAAATCTTTTACCCATTGTCACTTGTCTTTTTATTATTATGAGTGTTCTTTATATATGCAGAATACAAATCCTTTATCAAATGAATGATCAGGAAATTTTTTCTCAATTTATAGGTTGTATTTCATTTTCGTAATGTCCTTTGAAACATAAAAATTAAAATTTTGATGACCTTATCTTTTTCTTCAGTTCCTTGTACTTTTAATCTCATATCTATGTTTCATTCTAAGACTTTAAAGTTTTACCTCATATACGGAGGTATCTGAACCATTCTGAGTTAATTTTTGTAAGTGGCATAAAGTAGGAGTCCAGTTTTATTCATTTGCATTGTCTATCCATTTGTTGCACCCCTATTTGTTGAAAAGACTATTTTTATCTTGTTGATTGGACTTGGCATCCTTGCCAAAGAGCTGCTAAGTTGCTTCAGTCGTGTCCGACTCTGTGCGACCCCATAGATGGCAGCCCACCAGGCTCCCCCGTCCCTGGGATTCTCCAGGCAAGAACACAGAAGTGGGTTGCCATTTTCTTCTCCAATGCATGAAAATGAAAAGCGAAAGTGAAGTCGCTCAGTCGTGTCCAACTCTTAGCGACCCCATGGACTGCAGCCCACCAGGCTCCTCTGTCCATGGGATTTTCCAGGCAAGAGTACTGGAGTGGGGTGCCATTGCCTTCTCCATGCCAAAGAGCAGTTGATTGTAAATATGAGGGATTTATTTGTGTACTTTTGATTCTATTCCACGGATCTATTCTACCCTCTGCATCTACCCTTATGCTGGTACCACCTTGTCTTATTCCTGTAAATTTGTAAATTCTGAAATAAATAAATAAGAGTTCTCCAATGTTGTTCTTTTTCAATACTTTTTTTTTGCCTAACTCTATTTCATGTACCTTAAATTGACATCTAAATTTTAGGATCATCTTGTTAATTTCTTCCAAAAAAGCCAACAATACTCTGGGTTGCATAAAATCTGTAGATCAATTTGAGAAATATTGCCATTTCAACAATATTAATTCTTCTGAACCAAGAACTTGGGACATCTTTCCACTTCTTTAGGTCTTCTTTAATTTCTTTAAGCAATGTTTTATAATTTTCAGAGTGTAAGTTCTATACTTCTTTCATGAAATTTATTCCTAAGTATTTTGTATACAATTGTAAATGGTACTTTTCTCCTTGCTTTCATTTTGCATGGTTCCACTGAGTTTTAAGTTCAACACTATATGTTTAATTCCTGAAAGTCCCATTTGTACCTTTTTCCATAGTGGCCTAATAATTCAAGCTTTAACATATATTCTTTTAAAGTAAAAGGTGATCAGATTTGGTATTTAAATATATGAAATCTCTGCAAGTATATTTTGCTCACCTGTTTTCATCTATGTCTCTATTGTAGAGATTTCTTTCCTCCTTTGTTTTCTCCCTTTAATTGCAGGAATGATGTAAGATTTCGCTTGAAAGTGTTCAGAGATCCTTTGGAATTGCTTCTGCCAGATCTTTGGGGACACTGACAACCCTTGATCACTTGGAATTAACTTTACTACTGGGGGAAGTATGCATTTCTGTACCAAAACTACCTGAATGGTAGGAATCTTCTAGGGAAACCTGTGTTTCCTCTGACACTCAGAGCCAGATTTGAGATGTTTGCCAATGCTATCCCTTCACATGGTGATACTTCTCTAGCTTACCTTATTACTGAGGTTATCATTCTTTGTAAGTTGTATTTTTATGTGAAGGGATCAACTATACAAACCTCTACTCTGCTCAAAGTGCCAGGTTTTGTATGTGGCTCTTTTTTTTTTTTAAGGCCTCATATGTTATTTATTTTTCATATACTTATTTATTTATTTGACTGTGCCACATCTTAGTTCTGGCATGGGGTATCATTAGTTGTAGCATGTGAGATCTCTAGTTGACCACAATTCAACCCAGACCCCTGCATTGGGAGCGTAGAGTCTTAGTCACTGGACCACCAGAAAAGCCCTTGTATGGTTCTTTAAATCCCAAATTCTTGTCCCCCAGAGATTGCCAAATACCATAGACAAACACCTGTTTCCAGCACTTACATGCCACTCCAAATTCGCACTTTATTATCATTTTTGCTCTTATTATTATTTGTACTTTTCTATCAGATCAACCATGCATTATAAAATACTTAAAATTATATAGTAATTTTCCTTTCTTCTGAACATTTAGTCTGCAATATTAACTGCAGTGGATTTTAATTAATGTCTTTTTAATTTCACTCCAGCGAAGGTGGGGAATTTGATTCCAGTTCTAGCAACATGACCTTTGGTTAGTCTTTCTTTCTCTCTGTGTCTTAGCAACTCCACCTATGAAAAATGAAGAGGTTGGGCTAAATTATCCTTATGGACCCTTTCAGCTGTAAATGTTCATGACTTGCAGATGCAATAATTTTTAATTGTGCAGAGACTTCAATAGTTATTAATCACGTAGTGGGAGTTTTGTTTTGTTTTGTTTTGTTTTGTTTTACATAGCAGGGATGAGATTGTTTTACTCAAAACTATAGTTTTTCTCTGACCTGAATGGCTCATTCATTTTCTCTTCTATAGTGGGAGTTCTTGTATTGGGGCCTGTACACCTGATTGATGACTATTATAATTCCACTTTAAAATATTAGAAGAGTAAAACAAAATGCACCAAAATAAAAAATTGTTTTTTTCCTTCACTTTGATTTTAATAGTACCCAGAAGAGGTAAAATAGCAATGACATATCCTTAAAAGCAAGATGTTCCATAATTACTATTAATGACTTTAAAATTTTATTTTATTTTGGCAGCATCACGTGGTTTGTGGGATCCTGGTTCCCTGACCAGGGATCAAACCCAGACCCCTGGCAGTGAAAGCATGAAGTCCTAACCACTGGACAACCAGTGAATTCTTCTAAAATTTTTTGAGATATGGTTTGGCTTTCTTTAGAAGAGTTATTGGTTATAGAAATTCTCCTAAAATTTCAGATGGCATTCAGAGATAACTATATAGTTAGCCAATTCAACACTTTCAAAGCCATTCAAAAAACAAGCCATAAATTGGCAGCAGGCATTGAAAAGGAAAAATCCTCTTGGAGCAAGTGCTATTTACTACCAAGAACCTATGAATGATAGAGAACAATATAAACCAAAAGGGTGTTTTCCTTCTGTCATTTGAAGTTGCAGAAGCAAGTCTATATTCTTGAAGAAATGAAATGCACTGAGACAGCGTGAAATACATTATTCAGTTGCTTGCTACATAATGTGATTTAAATTGTTTTTCCTTCCATTATCCTCAGCTCGTGGGCACTTAAGCTGAGGCAGATTTATGAGCAGTTCATAATTAACAAGTGTTTCTCTCCAACAAAGATAGTACCCTAATTTGGGGGGAGATGGGGTCTTTCTCTCTGTCCCCACTGAGCTTCTCCATCAGCACCTTTGCTTCCCTCCAGTCTATGACTCCATTAACTTCAAAAGCAAATTAGAATCTAGTCTTTTTAACTGTAGTTACTCCATTCAAATCAAAAGATACTTCATTAGTTTGCATCTAGGATATAGGTGGGGAAACAGTGGAAACAGTGTCAGACTTTATTTTGGGGGGCTCCAAAATCACTGCAGATGGTGACTGCAGCCATGAAATTAAAAGACGCTTACTCCTTGGAAGAAAAGTTATGACCAACCTAGATAGCATATTCAAAAGCAGAGACATTACTTTGCCAACAAAGGTCCATCTAGTCAAGGCTATGGTTTTTTCAGTGGTCATGTATGGATGTGAGAGTTGGACTGTGAAGAAGGCTGAGTGCTGAAGAATTGATGCTTTTGAACTGTGGTGTTGGAGAAGACTCTTGAGAGTCCCTTGGACTGCAAGGAGATCCAACCAGTCCATTCTGAAGGAGATCAACCCTGGGATTTCTTTGGAAGGAATGATGCTAAAGCTGAAACCCCAGTACTTTGGCCACCTCACGCGAAGAGTTGACTCATTGGAAAAGACTCTGATGCTGGGAGGGATTGAGGGCAGGAGGAGAAGGGGACGACAGAGGATGAGATGGCTGGATGGCATCACCGACTCAATGGACGTGAGTTTGAGTGAACTCCAGGAGTTGGTGATGGACAGGGAGGCCTGGCATGCTGCAGTTCATGGGGTCGCAAAGAGTCGGACATGACTGAGCGACTGAACTGAACGGAGGATATATTAGTGTAATAACAGCATCTAGTATAAATAGTATAACAGGATGGTCTAAAATGAAGTGGGTTCAGAAAAGGTTTTGAACCTGAATTATGACCAATGCCTAAAGGACAGCCTGGACACCATCTGTGGTTCTAGCCTACATTCGTTAGACTGTCACCCATTCATAAACTCTTAAAAGACCCATTTGGCCATGTTTGGTGGGTCATGAGTCAGTCCTGTGACACAAGTTGAAGTTGGAAAGTTGTCTTCTCCAAGATGGTTTTGGCAAAGTCTATTTTCAGCAAATATGAGGAGCTCCAGAAGGAAGTGACTTATCTAGTTTTCTTTGGCTGCCTCCAGTTTGCCCACACCTGGTACTCCAGGCCCCGAGAACCCCTTGTTGTGCTGGCAGAGCCACAGCTGCAAAACGTGAGAAGGAGAGGAAGGAGAGGAAGGAGGCTTCTGACTGCCGTGATGTTGCTTTTCTCTCCGTCTATACCTCGTGATCACCTGGGAGGAAGTCCCTGGGCATTTCTTAAATTCCATCTCGCTTTGCCCAGCTTTAGAAAGTGTGATATACATCCTGCTGTGTGTTTCACAGGATGGTTTAGTGATACAGAAGCCAAGAAAAGAAGTATTTGCAGAGAAGGGAGTGGGTAACTGCATTGAATGCTGCTGAAAGAACAGAGAAGAGCTCTTTAAATTTGACAGCATGGGGGGAGTCATGAGTGATCTTTGAAGATGGGAAAGACATTGACTGGGAGGAGCTGAGACATTGACTGGGAGGAGCTAAGGAGAAACAAGAGATAAAGATAACTCTGGTACTTCTGGTACTCTGGTACTTCTGGTACTTCTTCTATAAAGAATAATAGGAATTAGGGATGTCCCGCATGAGGATCATGGGAGTCAAGGAAGTGCTCCTTAGAAGGAAAATATCAGAGAAGTTTCTGTGCAGATGACAACAATCCAGGGGACATTAATAATGCATTTCCTCTTCTAGAAACTTATGAATATAATCAGAAATGTGAACAAAAAGAAATGTATAAAAATGTTCGTTTTATGTCCATTTAAATTAGTGAAAAAATGTATAAAAGTGGAAAAGAAATGTGCCAAAATGCCAACAGCAGTTATCCTTGGTTGATGGAATTATGAATAAGTAGTGATAAAAGTAAAAAATAAGAAATTATTTTCTCCTTCATTGTTTATTTTCTAAATTTTCAATGTGAGTATATATTTCTCTTAAAATAAATGTACGAAAAACATTTTCTCTTTAAATATGTGAATGTATCAAATCCTCATTAAATATGTTTAGATATTATTCCTCATGATAACATCTAACACAGTCTGATTAAGGAGAAGGAAATTCTTATTTGTAGAGAAAGCCAGAAAAGACATATGTCTATAAGAATTTCAAATTTTTTTATATTCTCCATTTTAAGATGAGAATATTTATTTTCAAACCTAGCCTATAACTTTAAAGATGGAAAAATAAAATTTGCAGGTAATATTTATTTTTACAAAAAGAGAGCTGCTTACTTTCTACTAGACCTGCAAGCATTTCACATGAACACGCAATTCAACCAAATGGATTTAGATGCATTTACAAAAATTGCATTAGGTGTATGAATTATGATTGAATAAAATGCCTCATGGTAAGCTAAGTGTGTAAACCAAATGTTTAAGAAATGCTTCAGGGAGGGGGGTTCATGTTTGGGAATGCATGTACACCCGTGGTGGATTCATGTCAATGTATGGCAAAACCAATACAGTATTGTAAAGTAAAATAAAGTAAAAATAAAAATTTAAAAAAAAAAAAGAAATGCTTCTGTTAATATCTTAAGTATATAATTCTACCATGTGCAGGTTGTCCAGTTTAAAACTCATAATTAGAATCTAGTGAAGCAGATGACAAAACAGATGCCTAGAATACAAATGTGTAATTTATCCTTGTATATGATTAATTTATGATCTGCTCTGCTTTGAAAATTTTGAAATAAGCCCATATATATTTCAAAAACTCATTTTTATTAAAAGTGGTTTGTTTTACAGACAACACAATTTTATATTTAATTTAATTTTCATTATTATCTTTTGGAACAACTGTTTTTTCCCTGAAATATTAAAGAAGAAAAATGTTTTATTAGGTATACAATTTACAACAACAGCAGGATCTGCTACTTTATTTTTTATGAGATTTATTTTCTGGTATTTTTAAAAATTCACAAGACACATTCACATTCCTTAGTGAACTATTTTTCCCATCTTCAAAGCACTCATTTTATTTTTGAAATTCTGGTTATGTCCAAGTTTATAACATGTGTCCCTTACTTTTATGAACATCAATTTCAAGTATCATAGCTAAAAATCAAGCAAATATCTTTATAAAGAAAAGTAAAATCTGAAACATTTCAAAAGAAATACAAAATAGACTGTGACCTTATTAAGACTTATTGACTACCAACCACACAGAAGATCTTGTTAAACTTTAAGGTCCTTCTTATACCTTTAATAATAATCACAATAATTTTTTGAGTGTTAGGAGGTACACTGTGGCTCCACAGAAACGCTGTCAGCACCTGGAGAGGCCATTTATCTCCACTGTTACTACCCTTCTTTCTTTCTGTGAAGTCTCTAACTTTACTTTATTTTGACATCTCTTCTGATTTTGACACTGACAGTTGGTTTACTGCCTGCTTCTCAACCTCTTTCTTCAATTATGGAAGATCTACTCTTCACAAGGTTTTTTGCCATTGCTTTTACATAGGTGCCTCTGGAAAGTTTTTAAAAATCAGATTATTTCAGGTGCTTTGATAAGTGTTGATCAAGGATATGTTACTGTAATGCAATGAAAAGAACATACAATTTGGAGCTGTGAGACCTGGGGTTGATAATCCTTTGTCTGTCACTTAACAGTTATGTAACTATAAATGACCAAGAGCCTTTCTGAGCCCTGGTTTCCACATCTTAAAGCGATAAAAATACTTATATCAGGGCTTATAGTGAATGAGGTGCACAAAAGATAAAGTTCTCAAAAGTGCTTTGTACAGTGAAATACTAATGCTATTGTCGTTTTAAAACTGTAATGGTTCTGACTTTGTCTTCCTTTACTCCTAGTTGTCTCTGAGGCTTTTCACATCTATAATTGAATCTGCTATTTTCTCTTTGTTAAAATTAAAGTGTATGCTAAAACCTAAATGCAACCATGCTCTGGAGCCCACAAATTAGCACATTATTCTTTCCCAGTTTATCTATAGGACACATGCATGGTTCTAGGCAGAGGAGCGTGCAATGCGGCACGCTTAACTTTAAACAATGAAACGACAGAGATAAATTAGAAGAGTCCTCGGAAGAGCTACTAAGAATAAGACCAATTTTCTTTTTATTTCAAAGTTCTTTGAGGCTGCTCTAATCATTCTGCTACAAATCTAAACACAATAGACAATCAATGTTTCAAAATAAAATCATCTGAAGGAATAGGCCAAGAGGGGCAGATAACTTAGAGGGCTTTAAAAATCCTAATAACTAAGTGTCTTTGAATTCTACAAATGGTTTCCAAATAACTGGAGTCATGTATATATACATTAATACAGTAACATACATTATTCCAACTATGCATATAATGAAAGTATTCTCTTTACCAAGAAATTACAGAAATTATGCACGTTCTTTAACGCAAGCTTGCTAGGTCTAGAAGTGCCATATGGATTTTTCCACCATGTAGATCTTTCTTGATCTTTTAAAGAACTGCTCATCATTTCTGCATTCATTCCAAAAATAGTCATTAAACACCTATCATATATTAGGAAATAACTATAAACAGTACACAAAACAGCCACTATCCCGCCCCCAATCTCTGTTCTGATTGAACCTCATTAAATATTGTGTTAGATGATAATAAGTTCCAGGGAGAAAAATAAAATCAGGGAGGAGAGTGAACTGTGCAGTAATGGGGGAGAATTTTTGCTTATTTATTTGCTTGTTTGTTTGGCCCTTTAATTAGGGTAGCCAGGAAAAGCCCATTTGAATAAAGATGAAGGAAGAAGTGAGGGAGCAGGCCTGGCAGGTCAGGTGGGGAAGCTTCTTCGGGCGTAGGAAGCAGCCAGGGTTAAGGTTCCAAGGGTCAGCGTGTGCATCTGTCATACTTGACCATCAGCAAGGAGACAACTGCCCTGGAGCGGAGTAAGGCGGTGGGAAGGTTGCTGGAGCTGTCGATGTATCCTGTAGGGCTTTACAGAACATCATGAAACCATTGGTTTCTCTTCTGAGAGAAAAGATGGGCAAACATGGAGGGCACCAAACAGAGGCCTGACTAAATCTGAACAATCTGACTAAATTGCTCCGGCTGCTGTGTGTGGATACACGGGACAGGGCAGGGGCAGGAGCCAGGAGATAGGGTTAGGATGCTGCTGTGAGAGGTGATGGAAAGCCTGAACCAGGCTAGTGATGCTAAGATTACCTGAAAGTGTCATTGCAAGCATCCAAAATGGTGGTCAGAGAAGACAGGAGATAATTCAATTTAGAAACACGTGTATTTGTTTTTGTTTTTGTTTTTTTAATAGCTTTATGAGATAGAATTTGCACATCATAAAATTCACCTATTTATAATTTATTGGTTTCCAATATATTGAGAGTAATGTAACTATCATAATCATAACTCTAGAAACAATTTGTAAGGGCCTCCCTGGTGGCTCAGATGGTAAAGCGTTTGCCTTCAATGCGGGAGACCCGGGTTCAATCCCTGGGTTGGGAAGATCCCCTGGAGAAGGAAATGGCAACCCACTCCAGTACTCTTGCCTGGAAAATTCCATGGATGAAGGAGCCTGGTGGGCTACCGTCCACAGGGTCGCATAGAGTCAGACACAACTGGGTTACTACCCTGCAGGTATTTGTAAGATAGGAAGAAGAAGAAGAGGAAACCAGATAGTCTCAGAGTTCCCAGAGTTCAGGTCAGGTCTCTTCTAGACCCTCCACCTAAATTTTAGTTCAGATGTCAAGACTGATAATGCCACACACACCCTGAGAGGTTATGAAAAAGTTAATTGCTTAAATGATTGAGGTTTCTGGGCAGCAGAAATTAGAGGGGAGGGGATTGGAGGGGAGGCTCGTCTTGCAGGTCAAAATGGCCTGAGAGCAGAAGGAAAGGAAACTGACTCAGGGTTTTTATTGTGGTTGAGTGTTGGGATGGTGGTGAGAATTCTAGCAGATGTGCAGAGGTCTGTGTGGTTTGAATTTCCCATTGGATCCACTTGCTGTTTCTTATCCACTTGCCAGTTCGTGACACACCAGGGAGAGAAGGGTAAGGATTGAAAGCTGTGGACAGTCAAACATCAAAATTGGGGTCTGACTCTTTATTATAGCCCTGAGCGACTTCACTTTCACTTTTCACTTTCATGCATTGGAGAAGGAAATGGCAACCCACTCCAGTGTTCTTGCCTGGAGAATCCCAGTGATAGGGGAGCCTGGTGGGCTGCCGTCTATGGGGTCGCACAGAGTCGGACATGACTGAAGTGACTTAGCAGCAGCAGCAGCAGCAACCCAGTTTTAAAGGAGTCAGGTCCTCTAAAAGGTACTTCTCCTCCTGAAGAAGTAATGCCAGAGATAATATAAATATTAGAAAACAATATTTATTGACTCATTCACTATTTCTTGTTTGTGCTTATAAATATATTGTAATTGTAAAAATAAAAAAATACAGAAAAGTATAAAACAGAAGTTAAAATTCCCTCATAACCTCATCATCCTGAAATAATTAAATAATTACAGTGACCCTTTTTGTGTATTACCTTCCTGTATAGATTAGTTTGATTATCAGAAAAATGAATTTAAAAATAATGACAAATTTTTTCTGGTGTACATTTCTGTACGTTGACCCCTTTCCTCAATGAAATCCCTATATAACTGCTGTTCTCAAACCTTTTTTAACTTATAGAAGAGTTAACGCTACTGTTCAATTTTGCTTACTGTCTCTGGTGATGCTTTCAGCCTATTCTCTTGTTTTTTTAAACATGGCAGAATTGAATCTACTGTATTTTTTAAAAGTCGGCAAATCTATGTTTCTTTGTCAGAGAAGTGTTATTTTTACCAGATGTATTTTTATTTTGCTGTCAAGAATCCGCGGGAATTCGAACTTGACCTTTACTATTCAATGCCTCTTGGAAAGCTAAGAATCACCACAGGACCACACAGTTCTACACCACTCCACAAACAATACATTGTATATTTGAAAATCCACAGTTTCTTACCACCTTCATCTTTCAGGTGCTTACAGAACTTGTCAGATTCAAAGGCAGAACCACGAACCTTGATGTTTAAAAGATTTCATGGAAGTTTGGCAATGGTGCTTCTGAAGTCAACTAGAACGGGCACTGCTTACCCCCACTACGCTCATCTTTTCATATTCCTTACTGCTGTTCCACAGAGTACTTTTCATTGCCACCGCTGAGGGACAAATAGGAAAAAGAATCCTGTGTCATGTGTGCTTGTCATCTACTCCTTCTTGCTCACTTTTTGTTTCTTTGTTTGCTCTGTTCCGTTTAGTGAATATCAACCTACATAGTCAGTTCCACGATAAAGTGAGTGGAGTTAACTCTGTCATAAGGCGAAGGTGGCACGGCCTTGGGCTTTGCAAAGAAAATCCTCAAAGGTGCGAGGACCTTCAAAGATTTTGGTTCTCAGGGACTTCCCTGATGGTCCAGAGTGAAGACTGCACCTTTCAATGTAGGGATTGTGGGTTCAGTCTCTGGTTAGGGAGTTAAGATTCCACATGCCCTGAAGCCAAAAAGCCAAAACGTAAAACAGAAACAAGATTGTAACAAATTCAATAAAGACTTTCAAAATGGTCTATATCAAAGACATCTTAAAAGAAAAAAAAAGGGCCTTATTTCTCAAGGTGGTCCCAGAAAATCCCCCTGCATCCATGCCCTGTCCCTTCAGTCATATCCGACTCTTTGCAACCCCATGGACCATAGCCCGCCAGGCTGCTCTGTCCATGGAATTTTCCAGACAAGTTGAGTGGATTGCCGTACCCTCCTCCAGGAGATCTTTCTGACCCAGGAATTTAACCTGTGTCTCCTGCATTGCAGACAGATTCTTTACCGCTGAGCCACTGGGAAAGCCCCAGGAAAACACCTTATGGCTTTTCAAAAGAAGGTTGACTTTGGATCATAGAAATATGTGAATGTGTTTCCACTTCACTTACATCAGAGACATTTGTGTAAAGGATACAATATAAGTATATGTAGATAACAAACTTTTTAAGGGAGAAATGCATTTCAGGCTCTTTGTGGAATGATCGAGAAGAGTGTTTTCTGATACTTATGGGGAACACAAAGCCTAGAACATTTACTGTTGGCCCTTTACAGGAAAGCAGATCCCTGCCCTGGTCATCCATGTTCACACAGAGAGGACTGTTTATGTCAAAGTTTGTTAAAAATTGGTAGTTAATTTGGCATTATAACTACACACATTAATTATAAAAAATAAATTATTGTCAGGTACTGACTCATAAATAGTGAGATTATATTTATTGCAAAAATGTCTAGAAATGGGGAATATCATTCTCGGGCAGGACATTGGAATCACATAGTAAAAAGAAAGAAAGCAAGTGACTTTGGAAGAAAGCATGTGGTCTTTTGTTTAACTTATTCTTTGTCACTGCTTTTGTTTAGTCACTCAGTCATGTATTGGAGCTTCAAGGCCTCGTTGGTTCCTGCACTTGAACTACATTGTGATAAAAACCAGCGTAAGACCTACTTTAACTTTATGAACAGTATTAGGTGAACTTAGCTTGGTGTGATATATACAAAGCTAAAAAAATCTAATTGTTCTCTCAAGAAGTTAATATTAACATTATTATTAATAATCGTACTAAGCAAGGGCTGCTGGATCTGAGAATTCATCTTTCACTAGTGTCTTTAAAGCCCATTAATTTGTACTGATATTAAGAAGCAGAAGACTTTTTTTTTTCTTATATACAAAGAATATTTTGAATTTCCTCTTGTCTTAACTTGATGTAGGCACATGAAAAATCTATACGAAAGGGAAATTCAGATTGGGATTTTATTACAGAAAAATGGAATTTTACAAAAAGAAGTTATGTTAAAATATTTTACTTATAAATTACTCTGTACTGTGTGAGACACTTAAAAAAACTATTAGGTGATTTCTGTGACATATAATATCACATATTTGTGCTCTGTTGCTCAGTCACATCCAATTCTTTGCAAGCCCATGGACTGTAGCCAACCAGACTCCTCTACCCATGGAATTTCCTAGGCAAGCATACTGCAGTGGGTTGCCATTTCCTACTCCAGGGTATCTTCCCAGCCCGGGGATCAGACTTGCCTCTCTTGTGTCTCCTGCACTGGCAGGTGGAATCTTTA
Source organism: Budorcas taxicolor (assembly GCF_023091745.1). NCBI lineage: Eukaryota > Metazoa > Chordata > Mammalia > Artiodactyla > Bovidae > Budorcas > Budorcas taxicolor. The sequence goes on from NC_068918.1 coordinate 75,927,852, forward strand.
CCACTACTGCCACCTTGGAAGCCCACAGTGTTCTTTAAAAGGGTAGGAGCTATGTGTATCTTAAAGAAGGGCACAACTCTGTATCTTTCTACTACATACTAACATCTATGACATTTATTTCAAATAATCCTGCCCTTACCCAGAAATTCCGTAAGGAATTAGAACATGCACAGACATAAGTTCTTGTAATATTGCATATTTATCATTTTATTCATATTTATCAGGCTTCCCAGGTAGCTCAAAGTGTAAAGAATCTGTGATGCTGGAGACCTGGGTTTGATCCCTGGGTTGGGAAGATCCCCTGGAGAAGGGCATAGCAACCCACTCCAGTATTCTTGCCTGGAGAATCCCATGGACAGAGAAACCTGGCGGGCTCCATTCCATGGGCTCATAAAGAGTTGGACATGATTGAACGATTTTCACTTCACTTCACTTCATATTTATCATTTAGTATTTGCTTCATAGAATTTCTATTTTAGTGGACACCCTAAGTTTTTGTCAAGAAACTTTTAAACACTTTTTCCCATAAATCTTATAAAATTTCTTGAAAAACATAGTTTTTCTAAAGATCTTCTTTTTTGATGTCTTCAGGAAAAGTCTACTTTATAGATTTTATATTTTATAAATCTTTCACGATATAAATTATTCCCACCTTCCCTTTACCTTTGGCAGCACAATCTTTCAGAATTTTCTGGAAAGAAAAAGCTTAAGTCATTTCCCATCATTTCTAGGTATAGGATTAAATTAATCTAACAACATTTAGAGAAGAAACTCTTCCTTTCATGGAGCATTTGTGCTCTTTTCTTTTATTTCCTTTGTACCTGAAATTTATGTGCTCAAAGGGATTTGTAAATCATTTTCACCACCTACACCACTGATCTCAGACACTGGAAAAACATTTTTGAGTCTTGATTTCCTTTCCTGCAGCATTTTCAGGATGACAGATTATACTAAGATAATTTCGATTAGAATGTAAATTGGATTATCTAGAATTCTATCAAGTATAGTCATTGTCTCCTCTTCGCTCTAATATCAAGATTAGTACAGTAATGATGTACTGATTAGTACTGTACTGTACTCATGTGCTGATATACGTAATGAGTAACGGATGCTCCTATTTATTACCCCAACATACCATACTGTCCTCTGAATCAAGAAGGTTGCCAGTATGGTTTCAGTAGTCATTTTATTTATACTAATCCTTTAAATATGTACAATCTTATTTGACAAAGTTCTGTTAGCCAGATTATTCAATTAACTAGATCAATTCTTTCTTTGCTTTATGTTGGATAACAGAAAGACTGTCACGTTTTAAGTTTGTTGGATTATTCCACTTTTTCATTTCCTATATATAAATCCTCTCTTGCATCTTATTCTTTTTTTTTTCCTAAGTCAAAGTGTGTTTAAAGTGAATTTTCCAGCAGCTCTGCACTTGCACCAGAGCAGCTCAGTGCCACTGAAGAACACACAATGCTGGCAACCGGTCTCATTCAATTTATGGCCATAGGCGCAAATATGACCCTGGGATTCCTGGCATCCCTGCTATATTTCTCTGGTCAATTCACTCTCCCACTCTCTAGGATGACTGTTCCTACACTATCTCCTATCTCCCTTGCCTTCTTCTTTCTCATCAGATGACTTTGCCTTTGGTCATCAAGCAGAACAGAACTTCCACATCCTCCCATCCCCACATCTACTCAGTTACCCGTGTCTGTCCCTACAGACTTGCTTTCTCACCTGTTACCAATGAAACGCACCAGCTGGGCTCCTACCCAAGGCCAGAGCACCCACGCCTGCCTTGGATTCCATTTACATACCCTCACAGCCACCCAGGTGCTCCTGTATCACCCTTCCCTCCCCCCCCCCACCCCCCCCCCCGCCCCCAGCTTCCTGAATCCTTCCCTTTGGCAGCCCCACATGCAGAAATTTCTCATTACTAAAAATGACCCTTCCATACTGCATAACATTCTCTAGCCCCAACCCGTTTTTCTGGTCCCTTATGGTTACAGTCCCTATATTGTCATAGCCACTTGCTCCCCTCAGTGTCTCTTGAGCCCACCCCCATGGATGAGACTGCTCTGGGCAAGGCCAGAAACTAGCCTTCCTGTTGCCAATCCAGGTCCGTTTCAGTCCTTACACCTCTGGATCCCTCGGCAGCAACGGATGCGGTTGCTCATCTTGAAATGGCTTTTTTCGCAGGTCCCATGCTGAGCTCACGGCTGATCCTTCTCCTCTCCTGTGGCTCCTCGGAGTCCCTCACAGAGTCTCCATGTTGAGGTACATGTTCATTGCTTGCCTTCTTTAATCTAATCTCACTTTATCCTGTGATTTTATGTACCAACTACATGCTGAAATGGCCAAGGTGGCTCAGTGGCAGAAGAATCTGCCTGCAATGCAGGAGACTTGGGTTTGATCTCTGGGTTGGGAAGACCAGGAGGAGGAGGAGGGTATGGACCAAGCTGGAGGAGGATATAGAAACCCACTCCAATATTCTTGCCTAGGAAATTCCATGGAGGGAGGAGCCTGGTGGGTTACAGTCCATGAGGTCACAAAGAATCTGACACAACTGAGCAACTAAACAATAACACAACAATATTTCTACCTCCTGTTCTCCCCTGGCTGCTGACACCCCTTGAATAACTCCACTTAGATGACTGTCAAGTGCCTGAAGTTTGGTATGTCAGAATGAGGACTCTTGCTTCTTCTCCCTCCCCACTGCCAAACTCACTCCTGTCTCTTCCATTTTAGAAGATGGCAGCTGGTCCCGTACTTGCTCATATCAAATATTTATAGGAGTCCACAGCCCACATCTAGTAAGCAGTCCTACTGCAGGCAGCTTTTGGAGATATTGCAGGTTCAATTCCAGACCGCTGCAATAAAGTGAATATCACAATAAAGCAAGTCATAAGAATTTTTTTTTGTTTCCCAGTGCATATAAAAGTTATGTGTACACTATATTGAAGTCTATTAAGTGTGTGATGGCATTGCGTCTTTAAAAACAATGTACATACCTTGATTAAAAGATAATGCTGTTGGGGGAAAAAATGATGCTGATAGAATTGTGCAACTCAGGGTTGCCACAAACCTCCAATATATGAAAAATGCAATATCTTCAAAGTCTGGTAAAGTGAAGCACAATAAAATGAGGTATGTCTGTGTCATAAATTCTGAACATTTCTCATCCCAGATTTGCCTCTGTAGGGACCAAGTCCAAGGCTTTGCTAGACCTATTGAACACTGCTTCTGCCCTTGATCCCTCTGGTCTCTATTCCATGAATTAGATAAAACAGTCCTGTTAAATTATGAATCAGCTCAAGTTCTTCTGGCCCAGAACCCTCCAGTGACTTTTCATCATATTAGTGTGCTGTGTGTCAAATCGCTTCAGTTGTGTCTGACTCTTTGAGATGCTATGAACCATAGCCCGCCAGTCTCCTCTGTCCATGGGATTCTCTGGGCAAGAATACTGGAGTGGGTCCCGATCCAGGAATCGAACCTGCATCCCTTATGTCTCCTGATCTGGCAGAAGACTTCTTTACCACTATCGCCACCCAGTATAAAACAGGGCCAAATACCCCTTACAGCAATTTGGTCTTACCTCGCCTCTCTGATTCCTCTTGCTTCCACTCTCCTGTGCTTTTCCTTTTCCCTCCACAATTCATAAACCTTCTCGTTTCTCCCCAAATGCACCATGTTTGATCCTGCCTCAGTACCTTTCCATTTGGTGTTCCGGCTACCCAGAACACTCCTTCCTCCAGGTATTTCATGACATGTTCTCTTCCCTTTATTTTTCTTTATATTTTTATCTGCATCTGAAATGATATAATGTTTTATTTGAACCTTTCAAGGACAGAAACGTTGTCCCTCTTTGGGCATTGCTTTATCTCCACACTTATAAGAGTGCGAGAAACATGACAGGCACTCAATGAATATTAAATGATAAAAACGAATCAATGAAATAAGGTATTTAAAACTTTTTTTAGTTCTAGTTCCACCCACTTGTGTACTGGACATTGATTATACTCTTTGAAACGGAGCTTTTGTCACAGGTATGGTTCTAGTTGTCCGCAACTCTGGACCTTTACATAATCTCTCTGATCTCTGCCAATGTCAATATCACCTCTTGAGACTGGCGTGAGTGCCCTGTTGGTTCAGTTGTGTCTGACTCTTTGCGACCCCATGGACTATAGCCTGCTAAGCTGCTCTGTCCATGGCTTTCCCAGGCAAGAATACTGGAGTGGGTTGCCATTTCCTTCTCCAGGGGATCTTCCCAACCCAGGAATCGAACCTGTGTTTCTTGCATTGCAGATGGATTGTTTATCATTGAGCCACCAGGGGAAGCCCCCTTGAGAGTGATAAGGATTGTAATTACAACAGACCACCTTGTGTTCATCTAAGAGCTTCAAGTCACCCACAGAATAATGTGGAATTTGGGTTGCCTGTATATTTGTTTACCTTTTATTATGAAAATCAGAAAATGTAAAATCATAAAGAAAATAATATAATGAACCCAATTTAATATCATGCAGCTTCAACAATTAATTCATGGTTGAGCTTGTTTCATATATTGAGTTTTTCAAAAAGTTTGTTTGGGTTTGTAAGCCAAAAATTTTTGGTCAGCTTGGTATCTCCACTTCTTACTTCTCCAGGTTAACTCTGAAACTAATCTAGGCAATATCTCATTTCACCTGCAAAATTTGCCTCCCTATCAGGTGGCTACATTAAAAAAAAAGAAAACACACTTAACCATAATACTGGTATCACACCTTAAAATTATCAATTTCTTAATATCAACAACTATTTAGTCAATATTCACATATTACTCATTTTCTTATAAAAATATTTAAAAATGTTTGAGTCAGGTTCCAGAAAAAGTCTGTATTTTTTAATTGTTTGATCTGCCTTTTGTTCCTCATCAAAGTCCCTGTCTCCTAATTCCCCTCCCCACCCACTCTCTATTTTGCCACTTTTGTGGAAGAAACAAGGTCTTTTTTCCCCTGCAATTTCCTTTCATTCTGGATTTTGCTGACTGTACCTTCCACATGTTTATTCTCACATTTTTGCAAGTGTGGATATATAGTGTTTCCTATAAATTGCTAATCATTTGTAGAGCTTTGATCAGAATCAAGTCAACATAACTTTTAGCAAAACTTCTTCATAGGCAGTGTCTACTTCCAATCGAAGTAATAGTAATATCTGGATGTTTCTCTTTTAGTGATGCTGTCAGCTGTTAACATACTACTTAGATTAGCAGTTATCGAACTTCTTGCCTTATGAGTACATTCAGTTCAGTTCAGTCACTCAGTCGTGTCCGACTCTTTGCGACCCCATGAATCCCAGCATGCCAGGCCTCCCTGTCCATCACCAACTCCCGGAGTTCACTCAGACTCACGTCCATCGAGTCAGTGATACCATCCAGCCATCTCATCCTCTGTCGTCCCCTTCTCCTCCTGCCTCCAATCCCTCCCAGCGTCAGAGTCTTTTCCAATGAGTCAACTCTTCGCATGAGGTTGCCAAAGTACTGGAGTTTCAGCTTTAGCATCATTCCTTCCAAAGAAATCCCAGGGCTGATCTCCTTGCAGTCCAAGGGACTCTCAAGAGTCTTCTCCAACACCACAGTTCAAAAGCATCAATTCTTCAGTGCTCAGCCTTCTTCACAGTCCAACTCTCACATCCATACATGACCACAGGAAAAACCATAGCCTTGACTAGGAGGACCTTAGTCAGCAAAGTAATGTTCTGCTTTTGAATATACTATCTAGGTTGGTTGCCGGGGTCCAGCCCCGGTGGATCCAGGGTGATTCAAAGGTGGGGGGACGGCGTCGGCATCTTTGGAAAAATACATATTTAATTACAGATATATAGAGAGATTAGAAACGGATAGTGTAGTAGGAGATAGTGTAGAAAATGAGGCTGAATAACCTGGTCTACGTGGAATAGCATCCATGCTCCAGATGGGAATTCAGCCAGAAAAACAGGGAGCAAGAAAGAAATGACATGGGGGAATCAGTCTTTCTGGAAACTGATCCATTTTCTTTATTTTTAGGTTTGCTTATATACCTTTTGTTACACATAGGGATGAATACAGAGTCACGAGGGGGGTCAGCAGTCCTGACCTTTATCAAAGTCAGGTGCTTCACATAAAAAGGTCTTAGGGATTTTAGGATCCGTTCTTTCTGATAACCAAAAAACTTATTTTTTCCAAGGGTGTTTTTTCTTAAACCAGGCACCACCCTCCAAATAAAGTTACATTCCTATAGGGTGAGGGTGTAGTGAGTTACAATCAAGAAAGGAATTTATTTAACCCAAGATTAACATGATTAATCTTAAAGGTTAATATTTATTTCTCCTATATGTTAGTTATATTCATTATAAGGGCAGGGAATATGGAGATTTAGCAGCAAACATCAGCCCAACAAGTGAAAATCCTTTCACCAATGTTCCCCTTAAGATCTATTTAGTCTTAAGATAGTGATAAAGTTGCATTTTTACATAACAAGGACACAGTGATTTATAACAAAGCACGGTGATCTATTACAAAAAAGAAAATCCATTAACTCAAAAAGTCTAGTATTGCTAACATCAAAAACTACTATATTTCCTTTTCTATAGTCCAAATATATTGATTAATATATTCCCAGGTGCCTAAGGATATGGAGGCCTGGCGGCAATCATTGACTCAACAAGAAGAAAAAGCCCTATGCTAATTAAGACTCTCAAAATACTCCAAAACTCTCTGTGCTGTTTATGGTTAAGAGGTAATAAACATTCATGTCTGTAGTGGCAGGAGTATGGATAATCCTGTCACACAAGCTAGTCTGTTAGCAGAGAGGTTTGACCCGAAACATCCTTGCCCCACCCAGAGGAGGGAATTAGCGGCAATTATTGATACAACAAATGAAAAACCCTTCGCCAATATAATTCCTAACCAACCCACTATACTAATAATTTCCAACTCCCCAAAAGAATTTGCCTTTAGTAAGTCTAAAACATCTCATGCCTCTCAGATTGGGAGGCTGTAACAATCACATGTGGCCGGACGAACCTATACAGGTGGGCTAGATAACCTTCAGAGGAGTCCGTAAGCTGAAACACTCTTGTCACACCCAGGAATTTTTATTGCCTTGGAGCTGCACGTTTACTCCTTCTTCTAGAGAAAGGGTTATGGGGGAGAGCCCCCTGTAAAGTCAGAGGTGTAGGTGAGAGCATAAAACAGACTCTGGTTTTGGGGTTAGATGCTCGGGTACAGGGGGTTTCCTGAGGCTTGATCACGCCTTTGCGTATGCCAAGCCTCCTTCCTCATGACCTTTGCCCTGGGCGGAGTTCCTCACACTGGCTCCCGGCAGTTGGTCATAACTTTTCTTCCAAGGAGTAAGCGTCTTTTAATTTCATGGCTGCGATCACCATCTGCAGTCATTTTGGAGCCCCCAAAAATAAACTCTGACACTGTTTCCACTGTTTCCCCATCTATTTCCCATGAAGTGATGGGACCAGACGCCATGATCTTCGTTTTCTGAATGTTGAACTTTAAGCCAACTTTTTCACTCTCCACTTTTACTTTCATCAAGAGGCTTTTTAGTTCCTCTTCACTTTCTGCCGTAAGGGTGGTGTCATCTACATATCTGAGCTTATTGATATTTCTTCCGGCAATCTTGATTCCAGCTTGTGTTTCCTCCAGTCCAGCGTTTCTCATGATGTACTCTGGATATAAGTTAAATAAGCAGAGTGACAATGTACAGCCTTGACACACTCCTTTTCCTATTTGGAACCAGTCTGTTGTTCCATGTCCAGTTCTAACTGTTGCTTCCTGACCGGCATACAGGTTTCTCAAGAGGCAGGTCAGGTGGTCTGGTATTCCCATCTGTCTCAGAATTTTCCACAGTTTATTGTGATCCACACAGTCAAAGGCTTTGGCATAGTCAATAAAGCAGAAATAGATATTTTTCTGGAACTCTCTTGCTTTTTTGATGATCCAGCGGATGTTGGCAATTTGATCTCTGGTTCCTCTGCCTTTTCTGAAACCAGCTTGAACATCAGGAAGTTCATGGTTCACATATTGCTGAAGCCTGGCTTGGAGAATTTTGAGCATTACTTTACTAGCATGTGAGATGAGTGCAATTGTGCAGTAGTTTGAGCATTCTTTGGCATTGCCTTTCTTTGGGATTGGAATGAAAACTGACCTTTTCCAGTCCTGTGGCCACTGCTGAGTTTTCCAAATTTGCTGGCAGATTGAGTGCAGCACTTTCACAGCATCATCTTTAGGATTTGAAATAGCTCAGCTGGAATTCCATCACCTCTGCTAGCCATGCTCATAGTGATGTTCTCTAAGGCCCACTTGACTTCACAGTCCAGGATGTCTGCCTCTAGATGAGTGATCACACCATCGTGATTATCTGGGTCGTGAAGATCTTTTTTGTACAGTTCTTCTGTGTATTCTTGCCACCTCTTCTTAATATCTTCTGCTTCTGTTAGGTCCATACCATTTCTGTCCTTTATCGAGCCCATCTTTGCATGAAATGTTCCCTTGGTATCTCTGATTTTCTTGAAGAGATCTCTAGTCTTTCCCATTCTGTGCTTCTCTGTTTCTTTGCATTGATCGCTGAAGAAGGCTTTCTTATCTCTTCTTGCTATTCTTTGGAACTCTGCATTCAGACGTTATATCTTTCCTTTTCTCCTTTGCTTTTTGTGTCTCTTCTTTTCACAGCTATTTGTAAGGCCTCCCCAGACAGCCATTTTGCTTTTTTGCATTTCTTTTCCATGGGGATGGTCTTGATCCCTGTCTCCTGTACAGTGTCACGAACCTCATTCCATAGTTCATCAGGCACTCTATCTATCAGATCTAGGCCCTTAAATCTATTTCTCACTTCCACTGTATAATCATAAGGGATTTGATTTAGGTCACACCTGAATGGTCTAGCAGTTTTCCCTACTTTCTTCAATTTAAGTCTGAATTTGGTAATAAGGACTTCATGATCTGAGCCACAATCAGCTCCTGGTCTTATTTTTGTTGACTGTATAGAGCCGCTCCATCTTTGGCTACAAAGAATATAATCAATCTGATTTCAGTGTTGACCATATGGTGATGTCCATGTGTAGAGTCTTCTCTTGTGTTGTTGGAACAAGGTGTTTGCTATGACCAGCGCATTTTCTTGGCAAAACTTGCCCTGCTTCGTTCTGCATTCCAAAGCCAAATACATTACAGTCTTAAAAATTATCAAGGATCATCCAGAGTTTTTGCTTTGTGGATTCTATCTACTGGTGTTTACTATTTCAGAAAGTAAAACAGAGAAAACTTTAAAATATTTCTTTGTTTGAGAATTAACTGGCAGTGCAATGGTTAGCACTCCACACTCTCACAGCCAAGGGCCCTGGTTTGATCCCTGGTCAGGTAACTAAAGCCCACAAACTTACAATAGTTATTTGTTTAAAATAACAATAATCAAATATTATATGTCAACATAAACAGCTTTTATGTGGAAAACTCTATTTTCCAAAATAAAAAATTAGCAAGAAGAGCACTGTTTAACATATTTATTAATCTCTTAAGCAAGACTGCTGGCTTCTTCCTTTTGTTTCTGTATTTAATCTGTTGCAATATGTTGCTTTCCTTGAAGTACATTAAAAAAAAAAAATCCATCATCAGGAAGATGTGTTGTTAGAAGTGGAAGGATTGTTTTAACACCCTTTTCAGACAATTGTAGATATTTTTCTCGGTACTATATGAAACCTTGATGAAAACCTTTAGTTTTCTAAAGGTTAGTTGCAATGTGAGATCTAAAACCACATCAATGAACTTTTCCTATTCAGTTACAGATAAGTTTATCTTCCTTTTTTTAGTGGATCTCTTAACAGGCATGAATTTGTGACAATATTTTGAAAATATACTGATATAGGTAGAACTTCCAAATGTGGATGTATTTCTTTATTCAATATCAAAGAATCACATTGATTAATAACCACTGGCTATTTTTTAAAAATCTGTGTTAGAAGCTTTCAAGCTCATGGTGACAAACTAAGGTTTCCATAGGGGCCCCGATTACACGCAGGTTTCCTTTAAGTCAAAGGTTCAAGAGTGTTCAATAATTTTAGAGTATATATCCCAACAGCAAACTTAAACCAAGTAAGAAGAAAGAGGTGAAAACAAATATATAAAATTAGTCTGTCTCCAAAAAGAACATCTACAACCTCTCAGTCAATAGAGAGCCTAACAGACCTCAGGAAGTAGCCTCACCATATCATTTGTCCTAAGACCGGATTGGAAATCAGCTGTTAGGTGGGAACAACTAATATTTGTTCAGTTTTTGACACCTGTTCATAAACTGAGTGATTTCACAGTTGTGATTAGGTAAATAACTTGCACTTGTCAGAGATAGCTTTCATCAATATCATTTCACTTGTATTGAGATTTTTTTGATTATATCAATATAACCTAATTTTCAGGTGGTAAGTTAACTTTGCTGATTTAAATGAGAGAGAAAAAAAAAAGCTACTCCTAAGAGCTGCCTATCATTTAACAAAATAGCTTCACCTATCATCTCTACCTTGCTGCTGCTACTGCTGCTAAGTCGCTTCAGTCGTGTCTGACCCTGTGCGACCCCATAGACGGCAGCCCATCAGGCTCCCCCGTCCCTGGGATTCTCCAGGCAAGAACACTGGAGTGGGTTGCTATTTCCTTCTCCAATGCATGTAAGTGAAAAGTGAAAGTGAAGTCACTCAGTCGTGTCCAACTCTTAGTGACACCATGGACTGCAGCCTACCAGGCTCCTCCATCCATGGGATTTTCCAGGCAAGAGTACTGGAGTGGGGTGAAATTGCCTTCTCCACCTTAGGAAACACCAAACTAATTCTTTCCTCTGCTTCCTGAGAGCATTCAAAAATATAGAAATTGGGGGGGGGGGGGCTTACCAGAGTGGTAAAGAATTAGCCTTCAATGCAGAAGACGTGAGTTTGATCCTTGCATCAGGAAAATCCCTTGGAGGAGAGCATGGCAATCCACTCCAGTATTGTTGCCTGGAGAATCCCATGGACAGAGGAGCCTGGTAGGCTACAGTCCATGGGGTTACAGAGAGTCAGACATAACTGAGCAACTGAACAGCAGGAGAGTGGACCAGAGATAAGAGTATAAGATTGTTAAAAAATAGATCTCATTTTATTTTCTATCTCTATTATTCTCTTGCTTGACTCTTTCTGTTAGTGATCTCCAGGTCTCTGAGTTTTTGAACTTTTTTTCTTTTTTTCACCCTTTGTTCCTTCCTGAAAGAAAGAAAGGCCTGTTATAATAGTAATGAATTATCTAATGGAATCCTGCTGCTGCTCCCTACTGCTCCATGTCTCTCCTTCTTTCATATATGTGTTGTCACACACAAGTATAATGTATACGGCTCAGACATATTAACAGACATCCCCGCCCACCATGCCCCCAATTAAGTTGCCAGCCCAATGCCTGACTCCCAGCCACTGGAGAACAGATTGCCTGTTACATCACTCAAGTCCATTATTCTTTTTTCTCCCTATGGCATATGCTCCTCCTAGATGCTTTTCAGCTCATAGTTTAAACAGAGGCAAGACATATTCTGCATTTTAAGATTAATATTATATATCCTTGACTTTTACAAGCCTAGACACCCTGGGGACTGACATTTAATAGATGTTAATGGAATTTAATTTTTACACACCCTATGTGTGAACATTTATCTTAAAAAAAAAAAAATGGTGTGAAACCTCATGAAACGTTATGTGGCACCAAGAAAATTTCACAACAAATTATTTTTCATTCTGTATCCTTAAATCAAGTTATAAGTCTGAGCAAAGTAGAAAAGCTGTCTTCTGAGATTTAGAATTTAAAACTTGAATATAATTATCATTAATTTCTTACACTGAGTATCAATAGGCATTTTGCCAGTTATTACCATTACAAAATAGTTCAAACGAATGCCTAAAAAGAAACATTTAGAAACTTTGTCTAAGTAAAAAAGAAAACCTATTTTTTCATTGATTTTCATCAGGCGAGGGGTCCTCTCTATAAAAAAAAAATCTGGCCCCAAACATTAAATAATAATCAGCATCATAAATGTTTTGGACATTTTTTTAAAAGGAAAGAAATTCTAATAAAGCAATACCACTTGAGAATACTTGTAAAATTATAGGTACTTGACAATGTGTGTTGAGTAAATTAATTTGGTGTTCTAAGACTGTGCCTAGGAGCATAATAGCCACTTGTATTTTTTAAAGTACATTTTTGTCTGGATGTAGAATAGTTTAATTACAAATTTTGGCTAATGTAATGATTCATGGAATTTGAATAATTAATTAAAGATAGAAGAAAATATCACCTTCATAATCTTAATTCATGAACCCACATATGAAAAACAAAAAACTATGGGTTTATTCTCTACATATTTAGAATGCTGAAATCTCTCCAGTTCCAATTAATGAAAAAAAAACTCTTCTCTTTTTGCTTCAGTGCCTGGCACTGAAGTGCCTACTTAATAAACATTTGATGAGTAAATGAATGATTTTGACAGTAGCCAGGCGCTTACAGCAAAATGAGGTAATGCAGGGCATTGTGAAGAACACGTGAAGAAACAGATCTGGGTTCCTGCCCTACATCTGTCACCAACCAGTGGTGTGACCTTAGGGAAGTGACTTGACTTCCATAGCCTCAACTTCCTTCATGTAAACATGGATGCTTGAGATGACCTTGAAAGGCCTTCTAGCTCCAAAAAGCTACAGTTCTAAATCTTTAAAACTGCCTGTTTTACTTTGGATTTTAGCCTTGTGTCTCTCCCTCCTGTTAAACCTGTATTTGAGATTACACGTAGTTGCCTCTGGAACTAAATCTATTTAGAGAGGTTCAATATGCTAAGGCAAGCAGAAGAAAGAGCTTTGAGGGCTCACACGTAAAAGGCTTGAGCAAGTGCAGGAAAGGAGAGAGGTTAGTCGAAGTATCTGGAAAGTGTTTCTGTTGTTCGGACTAGTGAAGACTCCACATAGCAGGCTTTCTCTAGAGGTAATAGTAAGTTTTATTTATGACTGATTAGCAAGTGATTAATTTAGAAAAGGCTTCCCTTCCAAAGAGTGTACCAGGATGCTTTATTTCCTAATTGGATACTGACTTGCACATAAATAAAGGGAGAATCACTGCCGACGGTTGGGGAGACACTTTGACATGGCAGGTTTGTTCTTGTCTCTGCCCTGATTTACTGTATGACCTTGGGCAAGTCATTTATCTTTCCCCAAACCAGTTTCCCTAATTATAAAATGGAAATAAAAACACTTGCTGCCCGTCTCTAAGGATTAATGAGCAAGGTGAGCATCTCTCAGCTCACAGAGGGGAAAAGGCTGTAGATAAGCAAGCAAAGAAGCCCTTGGTAACACTGTTGGATTTTTCATACAACTGGGGAAAGAAAAAAAAAAGCAATACAACCTGGACCTTTCACTTTCCCACTCTAAAAACAAAATGCATTCCCCTAATACAACCAGTCAGACGTTTTCTGCATGTTCTCCAGAAGCTTCCTGGCTGAACACAAGCGCTGAATCAATGCCTCCGGAGTTCTAACCCTCACTCTCCTGTGAACAGTGGTGACATCTTGGGTGGGAGGAACAGGGATTCGTTTAGGTGCCTCCCTTACTTCTGTAGGATGTTGTTGTTTAGTCACTAAGTCATGTCTTGCTCTTTTGTGACCCGGGTGTACTAGGGCCCGCTAGGCTCCTCTGCCCACAGGATTTCTCCCACAAGAATACTGGAGTGGGTTGCCATTTCCTTCTCCAGAGGCTCTTCCCATCTCAGGGATCGAACCACTGTCTCCCGGAAGATTCTTTACCACCGAGCAACCAGGGAAGCCCATACTGTATAATAATATGATTCTTGCCATATATACAGAGAAATGTGTAGGTTCCTGGCATATAGGAAGTTCCAAATAAATATCTGCTATATCTTCTTTTCTCAGCAGCATTATTCAAAGTGCTGGAATATTTGCCTCCTACAAGTCAAAGGTCCTTATGAAACAGTGTCTGGGTATGAGGGTGAATCTGATGCAAAAAATAAACATTCGTATTTTAAAAGGGGGCCAGGAACTAGTATAAAACCTTGAAGATACTTCTTTCACTGAACTAAATCAAGTTTGTGGCAACTTGAACACCTTATGGCACCCCATTCCAGTACTCTTGCCTGGAAAATCCCATGGATGGAGGAGCCTGGTGGGCTGCAGTCCATGGGGTCGCTGAGGGTTGGACACGACTGAGCAACTTGACTTTCACTTTTCACTTTCATGCATTGGAGAAGGAAATGGCAACCCACTCCAGTGTTCTTGCCTGGAGAATCCCAGGGACGGGGGAGCCTGGTGGGCTGCCGTCTATGGGGTAGCACGGAGTCAGACACGACTGAAGCGACTTAGCAGCGGCAGCAGAACACCTTAAAATTCAGTCACGCAATCGCTAGGGGGCACTGTGAGTCCGCCTTGGCGCGAGAGAGGAGGTGAGCCGCGAGGGGCGGAAAGGGCTTAGTGCTTCCAGCGCCGAAGCGCGCAGAAGACGAGCATCCTAACAGAACCGACGACTCCAGCTCGAGCTCCGGAAGGGGTGACCCGGATGACTCAGAGGGGATGGGGAAAGGCTACTTGCAGCCCCACGGCTCTCCGCGCTCGATTTCCCACCTCCCACCAGGTTCTTTCCAGGCAGATCCTTCCTGGCAACTGTTCCTAATCTGCTAGTCCCGAGGCTTGGGAACCCGGGTCATCCTCTTCCCTCCGCCTCCAACTATAGGGAATATTTTGGGTGCAATTAGATGCGTTAGTTTCCCGCCTCAAAGGGCAAAAGCTATTTGATTCTTTAAAGGGTCTATATCCCCAAAGGGGTTAAACTCTTCTGATTTAGGTAAAGCGGACCCTCTCCCCGCTCTAAAGACCAAATGTGCAGGTCTGGAAACGACACTGACGTTATCGTGGTCCACCTCCAGGGTCGGGGCTAGCTGCTGGCACGCCCCCACGGAGACTCCAGGAGAAATGTCCAGTTCAGGTCCTGAAATGGCTCAGGGGCGAAGCTGAATCGCCTTTCCCCGAAAAGAGAGGAGACAGTGACCCTGCCTACCGAGTACCTAAAACCCAAATTTCCCGAGCCCAAGAAGAGGTCAAGACACTCAAGAAAACTCGGGCGAGGTACTCGGGCTGTTCAACCTGCTCCTCGGGTCCCCGACCCCAGGGGCCTGTTCAGGTGTTGAGCACGAAAGAGACAACTCGGTAGGTTTCGTTCTTCCCAAGAGCGTTTCCTCTAACGCGAGCTGGGTGGTGGCGTATCGATGTCCACGCGATCCCGGGGCGGGAGGCGTGCGCTCTGCTCCCCAGGCTCCGGTACTGAACACCTAGAAGTGCCGTCCCTGGAGGACAGAGCCACTTGGGGAGGTCGGGCAGGATGCTGGGTGGTGGCGGTGGGACCGGAAGGAAAGCGTAGTGGACACGAGAGTGAGAGGACCCGGTGGGGGACCGCAAGGGATGCCCCAGCGGAGGGAAAGCACAACCCAAACCGAACTTTCCCGGACCCCGGGGTCTAGGAAGCGCGAGCCAGGCAGAAGCACCAGCCTCTCCCACCGGCCGGTGCGCCCAGCTGTAGCGAGGAGGGGCCGAGCGCAGCGCCGGCTGGAAACGGGCGGTCCCCGCGTCGCGCCCACTCGCCGAGCCAAAGCGCCGCTGCTCCCGGCGCTGAGCGGTGGTCCCCCTGAGAAGCCGGACCGCCGGGCTCCGGCCTGCGCGCGGGCTCGGACGAAAGGGGGAATCCAACACGGATCGGGAAACGAGAGGGGAAACGACCTCACAGCCTCGCCCAGCCTGGGTAAGTGCCCTTGGGCGGCCCGCGAGCGCGCAGGCTGGAGTCAGAGAGGCTCGGGAAGAAGTGAGCGCAGAGATTTCCACGGGCTAGAGAAAACGGATTTAAAAAGACACGTAAAAAGCCATCCAAGGCTGCCGCTGGAGCCTGGCAGTTTGGAAGACCACCCCCTTCCCGCTAGGAGGACAACCGTGACTCGCACTCGCGGAGATCAGGCGCTCTTGGGCGGCCGCAGGTCTGCGCGGAGGGGGTGCCTCTCCAACGCGAGGCGCGCTTTCAGACGCCCACGGCGGCGGCCAGGGACTGAGATGTGGCGCGCAGCCGGGGGACTGTCCCGGCTGAGGAAGGTCCGGGGCGGAGCCGGGCACCGCTGACCTCGCGCGGGTCCGAGGGGTGTGCCCGGGCCCCGCCCGCCTCCGCCCCCTCGCGCGCCCGCCGTGCGCTCCTCCCCGCGGCGGCGGCGGCGGCGAATCCAGGGGCTGCGCGGAGCGGCTCGCCTAGCCGCCAGTGCCTGCAAGCTCCGGGTTGCTTGGGGAATTCACTTGGCTGCTTTGCCGCTACTCCCTCCTCAGGCTTCTGATGGCTTTCTGTCTCCGGCGCTGTCCTCTTTAAAAGGAAAACTTTACCGAGATTTCATTTTCCCCTTTGGAGGAAGAGGATTAAAAGTTCTCAGAACTGGTGCCGCTCGGGCGCCGGGACGCTGTTTGCCGGCGGGGTTCCGGGGCCACCATGTGCACCAACATAGTTTACGAGTGGCTGAAAGCGCTGCAGCTCCCGCAGTACGCCGAGTCCTTCGTGGATAACGGCTACGATGACCTGGAGGTGTGCAAGCAGATCGGGGACCCGGACCTGGACGCCATCGGGGTGCGGGCGCCCGCGCACCGCCGCCGCATCCTGGAGGCCGTGCGCCGGCTGCGTGAGCAGGACGCCGCCGCCGCCGGCCTCTATTTCACGCTGGAGCCGCAGCCGCCGCCCGCGCCACCCGGGCCGTCCCCGCTCGCCGTCCCCACCCGCCGCCTGGGGGAGTCGTGCGGCGGCCCGAGCCAGGGCCCCCGCGGGGACCCCCGCGGCCAGACGACCGCCCCTCGCGGCAGGGAGCTGGTGAGCTACCCGAAACTGAAGCTGAAGATCATGATCCGGGATAAGCTCGTCCGCGACGGCATCCACCTGAGCAAGCCCCCGTACTCCCGCAAGGTAAGGAGGCGCCGCCCGGAAGGCGCGGGGCGCGCGGCTTAGGGACCCGCCCAGCCCGTCGGCTCCAGCGTGGGGCAGCCCATTCCGGGAGACGACGCGAGACGAGGATGCTTCGGGTGTTTGGGACCCTTTTCTGTGTTCTTTCTGTCTTCGCTCTTTTATTCCCTCCTCCCTGGTGTTAAGACAGGACCTCTCACCCAGGTGTTAATAATTCTCCACTAGGGCCAAGTCCCCCGCGTAGTCTCAGTCAGCAACTGGACGCTCGGTGCTCCCCCAGGGGGGCCCCGGGCAGTTCTTGATAGCCTCCATGTAGTTTTGGGTCTAGGGGTACCAGAAGAATGGTTAAACCCCACATGGTTCTCGACCTTTCTTTTTTCTCCTTCTTTTCCTTGCCTTTTCGAGAAGCTGCTAAGGGAAACTGGCCAACTCTTCATCAAAGAGTGAGAATTGATGCCCTGTTGCTCTCAATTCCATTCCGTCGAATCCCAGCACTGCTGCACATTTGGAACGCGAATGACTGACCTGAACAGTGTAGGGGAAAAGTTAACAGAAAGCCAAGCCGGTCCACTTGGGATAAGTTCCTTCGACTTAGGTAGAGGGAGGTAGTGGGTGCTCAGGACGCTGGAGGTCCTGGGGCCACGGAAGGTGCGCTGCTCCGTTCTGTGCTGGGTCATCAGTTTGGTTGATTATTAATTCAGATGAGATGAAGCAGGTGCAACGGACTTCTCAGTGGGTTCGAATGTGGGAAAGGAGGGCACAACCCAAGGAAGTGAGGTTTTCCGTCACCAGTGAGGAATTCCCTA
Source organism: Budorcas taxicolor (assembly GCF_023091745.1). NCBI lineage: Eukaryota > Metazoa > Chordata > Mammalia > Artiodactyla > Bovidae > Budorcas > Budorcas taxicolor. Next base: position 75,945,665 of record NC_068918.1, read on the forward strand.
GGGAAGGAGCCTGGAAAGAAGCAGGGAAGTTGTGGCAGCCTGTGTGTGAGTAAGGCTGAACTGTGGATTGGGGCGTTTAATGATTAACCGCAGAAAGTCTTCTTTCTTTCGAGAGCTCGGCCTCCAGCCGAGACTGTTGAGCTTAGGCTTCTGCAGCCATCCGGGTAGAGGGGTCCTAACTTGAAAGGAGGCAGTAGACAGTACAGGGAATCCTCAAGCCTGCCTGGGGTTACTGCAGGCAAAGGAGCGCCTCTGCGGGAAAGTCAGGACCGAGAGGGGCCCAGGGGGACGGGACGGTGGGGCTGCTCTTTTGTTTGTTTTTGGTGGTGCTGCTCTTGCCGGCGAGGAGTGAACACCGCGTGCGAACAGGGCCAGGCGGATAATCCACACGTCTGAAGACCATAATGTCTGGATTCAAGGAAGTTCCAAAGAAAACTGTAAAATGTAGACAACAGTATGTAGGGTAGAGGGGAATAGAAGGTTTAATATTATCCGTATGTTGTCTTGTAAGACAGATAGGCAGTTCAGATAATCTGCTTAAGAGTACACTTTTGTTTTATAAGAAGTCTGTAAAGAGGATAAAGAGGGCAAGTCTGGAGGACAGTTTGCCTCAAATTAAACATGTATTCCTGTTACCCACTCTGTGTTTCTGATGTGTGCCCCAAATAGTACAATGAAGGGGAGAATGTAGTTTTCTCAGGCATACAGAGTTAGAGATCCACACACACATATATATGTGTATATACAGGGACATGTGTATATATAGGGACTTTGACTCTCAGTCAAAGTCATTCTTGGAGACAGGAGGTCAGAGGAGTTCAGGCCACTCAGACTTCTGTGATAACAGCCCAGGAAGTAAGGTGGGCTTGGGCTGAGAGAGTGTGAGCACCTGGGTGCATGGTGAGCGCACGGGTCAAGTCCTGGCCAGAAAGGGATGCCAAGAACAAGTTCATATCACTTGGTATTGCTTATGCTTCAGGAGGAGCGCTGGGTGCTGGGCTGGGAGGACAGAGGAGAGGATGGGCTGTAGGCGAGGTTGACGTGCAGGAAGTAACACATTTTGATTCTGATGCTTAAAAAGACAGACTAGATATCAGACTTAGAATCGAAAAACGATCAGTGGAGGAGGATTCTAAGCCCGTGAGTGTCCGGCCATCAGCTTTGGACTGTGCATTCCTGCCTAAATCATGTATGATATGGTGTATATTTGAGTAAGCGCAATTTATTGAAGAAAATTTCAGCTTACATTGTAGTACGATTTACTTTCCATGTAAATAATAATTTTGGTCAACTTCTATATATAAATCCCATAACAATAACGTTTGATAATAAAAATGTACCCTCTTTCACTTTCTATGCATACGTAATTCTCTTTCTCAAACTGAAGAATAAAATGGGGCCAGAATATTTTTGTACCTCTTGCATTGATGCTCCCAACTGGGGACCAGAAAAATGTGGCTGACAAATTTAATTGTAAAAAAATTCTGTTACTTTATATATTTTTTGAAAGAAAAACACACTAAATTATAAATAATTATACTTAGAAACCAGAATATAATTAGTGACTCAGCATGCACATGTATAGTGCCAGATTATGTTGGTCATTCTGAATTTGTTGCTTATGTGTCCATTATCTCTGTCAGTTTTGGATTTTAGTTTATTTAAGATGTTTTTGGATGCAGCTTGTTTCTTTACAGACCGGTTTAGGACTCCTCTTTAAAATCTGATCCAATTTTTAATTTCTTGAGATCCCTTGGCTCTGTTATGATCAGAAAATATAATGTTTATTATGTGCATTTGGAATTCTGCTTACTAGAGAGGCCTCGCCTCTCCTTTATAGTCTCTGCATGGCTGATCCTTGTAAATTTTTTGTACTGTGGTGAGATTATTAGATGGTTTGAAAGCAGATTTTACCAAGGATGATCAAGGCAGGAATAGTGAGCCCTTACAGAAGAAAGTAAGTTGCAGAATTTCCCCGAAAATTACTTGAAAGAACTGTAGGATTGTGGTTATTTGCCTCAATAACAGTTAATATTGCCAGGAACTCTGCCACAATGCTGTGTTCATTACATCTTATCAACAGTTGTTAATTTCCTCTTTTAGGTCAGTTAAAGTGTAAGAAAAATAAGTTTCTCTTTGTTTTCCAAAGGCAGTATAGCTTTGGAAAGAGCGCTGCTTAAAATCTAAAAACGTTGAATGACTGCCTCCTTTGCCCTGTTCTTAGCTTCTCTGACTGTGGTGATTTTCTACCTTCATGAAATGAGGACATGTTTTCACAAAGTAAGGATTAGGTAAAGCTTTGTATAAGAAAGAAAGGAAGTGAAGTTGCTCAGTCATGTCCCACTCTTTGTGACCGCATGGACTGTAGCCTACCAGGGTCCTCTGACCATGGGATTCTCCAGGCAAGAATACTGGAGTGGGTTGCCACTTCCTTCTTCAGGGGATCTTCCCAACCCGGGGATTGAACCCAGGTCTCCCTCATTGTGGGCAGACACTTACCATCTGAGCCATCAGGGAAGCCCCTTCTCAATACTTTACCAAGCTTCTCTCTGTGGAGGCTCTGCCAGGCTCCAGGTTACTGAGATAGGCAGAATGCACCAGCCCTGCCCTCAAGGAACTTGTGATCTGGTGGGGAAGACAGAATAGAATGAATAACAATGAGAAGGTATGCTGATTGCTTTCATGGGAGGCACATGAGCCATGGACAGGTGCCTCCAATCTAGTCTGGGGAGGTGGGATCATGACAGGTTTTCTAGAACCAGTCTTTACCCTGGGAACTGAAGGATGCAGGGGTTAGCCTGAAGGAGAGGAGGGACCTAAAGGGAACAAGTGTTCTAGGCAGAGAGAATAGTGTGTGCAAGGGCCAGAAAGTGAGGGATGGCACCATCCTGCAGGGCAGAGGGGATGTAGAGGGATTCGGTCTGGCTGGAGTGCTTGGAGGAAGTGGCAGGAGGTGGAGACAGGCCGGGGCTGGTCCTGAATGCATTTGGACTGTACCCCAAGAGGGGAGCTATTGATGGATCCTGACCAGAGATGGAGTAAATGATTAGGATAAGGTTGCAGTGTCAGGAGCCACGTGCTGCAGCCTGGACTGCTTGGCGACAGCGGGAGGTGCCATGGAAGTAAGTGAGCCAGGATTGGATGACTATTTGAATGACAAGGGTGAGAGAGGAGGGAG